>NW_027255449.1:194248-245005 GCF_003086295.3 Arachis hypogaea
AAATGATCATAAAAGACACAATATACATAAACATAAAGCATAAAAATTTGAAAAACAGAAAATAAAGAACAAGGAAATTAAAGAACGGGTCCACCTTAGTGATGGCGGCTTGTTCTTCCTCTTGAAGATCTTATGGAGTGCTTTTGAGCTCGTCTATGTCTCTTCCTTGTCTTTGTTGCTCTTCCCTCAAAGCTTTTTGATTTTTTTTCTAATCTCATGGTGGATGATGGAATGCTTTTGGTGCTCCATCCTTAGTTGTCCCATGTTAGAGCTTAATTTTCCTAGGGAGGTGTTGATTTGCTCCCAATAGTTTTGTGGAGGGAAGTGCATCCCTTGAGGCATCTCAGGGATTTCATGATGAGGAATTTGCTCAAGCTCTTGTTTGCTCCATCCTTTTCTTAGTGATAAGCTTTTGAGATGAATCTCTATCTCCCAGACTCAGAGGTGGAAGCTTTTGCCTTCCCTTTCCTCTTTCTAGAGGTTTCTCTGGCCTTAAGTGTCATACATGGTTATGGAAAACAAAAAGCAATGCTTTTACCACACCAAACTTAGAAGGTTTGCTCGTCCTCGAGCAAAAGAAGAGAAGAGGGAGTAGAAGAAGAAGAAAATAGATGAGATGGAGAGGTGTGAGTAGTTCGGCCAAGGGGAGTTTTAGGTGGTTATGATGTGGGAAAAAGAAGGAGTGATGGTTTGAATTTGAGTGGGTGGGTGTATGATGGTTTTGGAGGATTAATGGAGGTGATTGGTGGAGGTTATTTTGGGAAAGAGTGTTATGGAAGGGTGTGAAGAGGAGAGAAGAAGAGGTGAGGTAGGTGGGATCCTGTGGGGTCCACAGATCATGAGGTGTCAAGGATTTCTCATCCCTGCACCATGTGGCGTGCAAAACGCCCCTTGTCTGCCAATCCTGGCATTAAACGCCAGGTTGTTGCCCATTCCTGGCGTTTAACGCCAGCTTCTTGCCCTTTTCTGGCGTTAAACGCCAGTCTGGTGCCCATTTCTGGCGTTAAACGCCCAGAATGGTGCCACATTGGGCGTTTAACGCCCATTCTGCTACCCTCACTGGCGTTTAAACGCCAGCAAGTTTTTTCCTCCAGGGTGTGCTATTTTTCATTCTATTTTTCATTCTGTTCCTGCTTTTCAATTGTTTTAGTGACTTCACATGATCATCAACCTAAAGAAAACATAAAATAACAATGGAAAATAAATAGATATAATAAAATTGGGTTGCCTCCCAACAAGCGCTTCTTTAATGTCAATAGCTTGACAGTGTGCTCTCTTGGAGCCTCACAGATAATCAGAGCAGGGTTGGGGCCTTTCAACACCAAACTTAGAGTTTGGTTGTGGCCTCTCAACACCAAACTTAGAGTTTGATTGTGGCCTCCCAACACCAAACTTAGAGTTTGAATGTGGGGGTTTTGTTTGACTCTGTATTGAGAGAAGCTTTTCATGCTTCCTCTCCATGGTGGTGGAAGGAAAACCTTGAGTCTTATAGTTTGCAATGTCTGCAAGCCACGGAGCTTCCTGAATAGCAAATAATTGCTCATCCGGAAAGGTTTCAGAGATCTCAGTAGGAGGGAGGGATGCTCCTGCTACTGGTTCTATCCGGGACAGGTGATCAGCTACTTGATTCTCTGTCCCTTTTCTGTCTCTTATTTCTATATTAAACTCTTGTAGAAGCAACACCATCTTATGAGCCTGAGTTTTAAATCCTGCTTTGTGAGTAGATATTTAAGAGCAGCATGGTCAGTGTACACAATCACTTTTGATCCTACTAAATAAGATCTGAACTTGTCAATGGCATAAACCACTGCAAGTAACTCCTTTTCTGTGGTTGTGTATTTCTTCTGTGCATCATTTAGAATACGGCTGCCGTAATAAATGACGTGTAGAAGCTTATCTTGCCTTTGTCCCAATACTGCACCAATGGCATGGTTACTGGCATCACACATTAGTTCAAATGGTAATGTCCAGTCTGGTGCAGAGATGACTGGTGCTGTGACCAGCTTAACTTTCAGAGTCTCAAACGCCTGCAGACACTCCTTATTAAAGATAAATGGCGTGTCAGCAGCTAGCAGATTACTCAGAGGTTTTACAATTTTTGAAAAATCCTTTATAAACCTTCTGTAGAATCCTGCATGCCCCAAAAAGCTTCTGATTGCCTTAACATTGGCAGGTGGTGATAATTTTTTAATTACTTCAACTTTAGATTGATCCACCTCTATTCCCTTGTTTGAAATTTTATGCCCAAGGACAATCCCTTCAGTCACCATAAAGTGACATTTTTCCCAGTTTAGAACTAGGTTGGTCTCTTGGCATCTTTTCAGAACAAGTGCTAGATGGTTAAGGCAGGAGCTGAATGAGTCTCAAAATACTGAAAAGTCATCCATGAAGACTTCCAGAAATTTCTCTACCATATCTGAGAAGATAGAGAACATGCACCTCTGAAAGGTTGCAGGTGCATTACATAGACCAAAAGGCATCCTTCTGTAGGCAAACACTCCAGAAGGACATGTGAATGCTATTTTCTCTTGGTCCTGAGGATCTACTGCAATTTGGTTGTAACCTGAATAGCCATCCAAAAAGCAATAATATTCATGACCTGCCAGTCTCTCTAGCATCTGGTCTATGAATGGTAAAGGAAAATGATCCTTCCTGGTGGCCGTATTGAGCCTTCTGTAGTCAATACACATACGCCACCCTGTAACTGTTCTTGTAGGAACCAGTTCATTCTTTTCATTATGAACCACTGTCATGCCTCCCTTCTTGAGGACAACATGGACAGGGCTCACCCAGGGGCTATCAGAAATAGGATAAATAATCCCAGCCTCTAGTAACTTAGTGACCTCTTTCTGCACCACCTCCTTCATGGCTGGATTTAGCCGCCTCTGTGGTTGAACCACTGGCTTAGCATCGTCCTCCAATAGGATCTTGTGCATGCATCTTGCTGGGCTAATGCCCTTAAGATCACCTATGGACCACCCAAGAGTTGTCTTGTGTGTCCTTAGCACTTCAATTAGTGCTTTCTCTTCCTGTGGATTTAAAGCAGAGCTTATGATCACTGGAAAAGTGTCACCCTCTCCCAGAAATGCATATTTCAGGGATGGTGGTAGTGGTTTAAGCTCGGGTTTAGGAGGTTTCTCCTCTTCCTGAGGAATTTTCAGAGGTTCTTTTATTTCCTTTAGTTCCTCCAGATCAGGCTGAACATCTTTAAAGATGTCATCTAGCTCTGATTCGAGACTTTTAGTCATATTGACCTCCTCCACCAAAGAGTCAATAATATCAGCGCTCATGCAGTCATTCGATGTGTCTGGATGCTGCATAGCTTTGACAACATTCAACTTGAACTCATCCTCATTGACTCTCAGGGTTAATTCCCCTTTTTGGACGTCAATGAGGGTTCGTCCAGTTGCTAGGAAAGGTCTTCCTAGAATGAGAGTTGCACTCTTGTGCTCCTCCATTTCCAGCACTACAAAGTCAGTGGAAAAGGCAAATGGCCCAACCTTGACAATCATGTCCTCAATTATGCCTGATGGATATTTAATGGAGCCATCAGCAAGTTGGAGGCATAGTCGGGTTGGTTTGACTTCTTCAGTCAAGCCAAGCTTTCTGATAATGGATGCAGGTATTAGGTTGATACTTGCCCCAAGATTACATAGAGCTTTCTTGGTACAAGTACCCTCTAATGTGTATGGTATCATAAAGCTTCCAGGATCTTTAAGCTTCTCTGGTAAGCTCTTTAAAATGACTGCACTGCATTCTTCAGTGAGAAAAACTTTTTCAGTTTCTCTCCAATCCTTCTTATGACTTAAGATCTCTTTCATGAACTTAGCATAAGAGGGTATTTGCTCAAGTGCCTCTGCAAATGGAATCTTTATTTCAAGAGTCCTGAGATAGTCTGCAAAGCGGGCAAATTGCTTATCCTGTTCCGCTTGGCGGAGTTTATGAGGATAAGGCATCTTGGCTTTATATTCTTCAACCTTAGTTGCTGTAGGTTTATTCCCTACAGAGGTGGTTGGAGAAGCTTTCTTAGAGGGATTACTATCAGCACTCTCAGGTATCTGATTCCTCATTGGCGTTTGAACGCCAGGACTGGGTGCAGGATGGGCGTTTAACACCAGCTTTCCACCCTTTTTTGGCGTTTGAACACCAGAACTGGGCAAGGAATGGGCGTTTAACGCCAACTTTTCCCTTTTTTCTGGTGTTTGAATGCCAGAAGTATTCCTCTCTGGGCTCTTACTGTCCTCAGAAGGATTTTGGGCAGTGGTTTGGTTATCCTCTGTCAGTTGTTCCTTTCTTGGATTTTTGCCACTTTGAGCTGAATTATTCAATGTCTTCCCACTCCTTAGTTGAACTGCTTGGCATTCTTCTGTTATCTGTTTAGATAGCTGCTGTTTTGTCTGATTCAACTGTGATTCTATATTCTTGTTAGCAATTTTAGTTTCTTGGAGCATCTCTTTAAATTCTGCTAATTGTTTTGTCATCAGGAGTAATTGCTGATTAAGCTCAACCATCTGTTCTTGAGGGTTAGGATCAGTAGTTACTGCCATAGCTTCTTCTTTTATAGAGGACTCGCTGCTTGAGTATAAATGTTGATTTCTAGCAATCGTATCTATGAGCTCTTGAGCCTCTTCAATCGTCTTCCTCATGTGTGTAGATCCACCAGCTGAGTGGTCTAAAGACATCTGAGCTTTTTCTATAAGCCCATAATAGAAGATGTCTAACTGTACCCACTCTAAAAACATTTCAGAGGGGCATTTCCTTAGCATACCTCTATACCTCTCCCAGGCATTATAAAGGGATTCATTATCCTCTTGTTTAAAACCTTGGATGTCCAGCCTTAGCTATGTCATCCTTTTTGGAGGGTAAAATTGATTCAGGAATTTGTCTGATTACTGTCTCCATGTTTTTATACTTGCTGTGGGTTGGTTATTCAACCACCTCTTAGCTTGATTTTTTACAGCAAATGGAAACAGTAACAATCTGTAGACATCCTGATCCACTTCTTTATCATGTACTGTGTCAGCAATTTGTAAGAACTGTGCCAAAAACTCAGTAGGTTCTTCCTGTGGAAGACTGGAATACTGGCAATTTTGCTGCACCATGATAATGAGTTGAGGATTTAGCTCAAAGCTGCTTGCTTTAATGGGAGGTATACAGATGCTACTCCCATATGCAGCTGTAATGGGGTTAGCATATGACCCCAGAGTCTTTCTGGACTGCTTAATTCCACTTAGGTCCATGATGGAGAAAGGGAGATGATGTGGATATTATTATTATTTTTTTTAATTAAAAGTAACCGAAAATAATAAACTAAAATGAATGAAAAATAAAATAAAAATTCGAAAACCAAAAGAGAATAAAATCAAAGCAAATTGAAAACTAAATTAATTAATTAATTAAAAAGATTTTGGAATTAGCAATTAAGAAGATATGATTGAAAATTATTTTGAAAAAGATTTGATTTTTGAAATGAGGAAAGAGAAAAACAACAAAATGACACCAAACTTAAAATTTTTAGAAAATCAAACACAAATTTTCGAAAATTTAAAGGAAAACACAAAGAAGACACCAAACTTAGAATTTTTTTATAGGTAAAGAAACAGCTAAGACTATGGAATTTTGAAAAAAAATTAAGAGAAAGTAAAAGCATGCAATTGACACCAAACTTAAAATATGAAACTAGACTCAAATAAAAGACTCTAAACCAAAAAAAATAAAATATTCCTAATCTAAGCAACAAGATAAACCATCAGTTGTCCAAACTCAAACAATCCCCGGCAACGGCGCTAAAAACTTGGTGCAAGAAATCACAATCACACTTTTGTAATTCCGCACAACTAACCAGCAAGTGCACTGGGTCGTCCAAGTAATACCTTACGTGAGTAAGGGTCGATCCCACGGAGATTGTCGGTTTGAAGCAAGCTATGGTTATCTTGTAACTCTTAGTCAGGATATCAATAATTCTCAGATTTAATTGTAAAAAGTAAAAGAACATGAAATTAATACTTGTTTTGCAGTAATGGAAAACAGGTTGAGGTTTTGGAGATGCTCTATCTTCTGAATCTCTGATTTCCTACTGTCTTCTTCTTCAAGCACGCAAGGCTCCTTCCATGGCAAGCTGTATATTGGGTTTCACCGTTGTCAATGGCTACCTCCCGTCCTCTCAGTGAAAATGTTCAACGCGCTCTGTCACCGCACGGCTAATCATCTGTCGGTTCTCGATCATGTCGGAATAGAATCCAATGATTCTTTTGCGTCTGTCACTAACGCCCCCACAATCGCGAGTTTGAAGCTCGTCACAGTCATTCAATCCCTGAATCCTACTCAAAATACCATAGACAAAGTTTAGACCTTCCGGATTCTCAAGAATAGCTGCCAGTAGATTCTAGCTTATACCACGAAGATTCTGATTAGGGAATCTAAGAGATACACACTCAATCGAAGGTAGAATGGAGGTGGTTGTCAGGCACACATTCATAGGTGAGAATGATGATGAGTGTCACGGATCATCACATTCATCAGGTTGAAGAACAAGTGGTATCTTGGAATAGAAGCAAGCGTGATTGAATGAAAAACAGTAGTAATTGCATTAATCCATCAAGACACATCAGAGCTCCTCACCCCCAACCATGGGGTTTAGAGACTAATGTCGTAGAAGATACAATATGAAACGTGTAATGTGTCATGAGGTACAGATACAATAGCAAAAAGTCCTATTTATGGTGAACTAGTGACTTAGGGTTTACAAGAATGAGTGAATGACGTAAAAATTCACTTCCGGGGTCCACTTGGTGTGTGCTTGGGCTGAGCATTGAAGCTTTCATGTGTAGAGACTTTTCCTGGAGTTAAACGCCAGCTTTTGTGCCAGTTTGGGCGTTTAACTCCAGACTTGTGGTATTTTTCTTTCCTCAAAAATGAATTTTGCAATGACTCCGGATCTAAACACAACCTTAATCGGGGTGAGGAGTGATGTGCGGAAAACGGTCTGACACAAAACTCACCGGCAAGTGCACCGGGTCGCATCAAGTAAGAAAACTCACGGGAGTGAGGTCGATCCCACAGGGATTGAAGGATTGAGCAATTTTAGTTTAGTGATTGATTTAGTTAAGCAAATAGAAGTTGAATTGAGTGAATTGTATCCAACAGAAGTTAAATTGCATGAAATTTAAAGGGAGAGGGATAATTGGCAAGAATTTAAAGTGCAAAAAACTTAAAAGAGCTGAATCTTAAAGCGCAAGTAATGTAATTAGCAGAAACTTAAAGTGCAAGAAATGTAAATTGCTTGAATCGTAAATGGTCAAGGGACTGGGATTGCAGAAATTAAATCAAGAAAAGTAAAATTTAACAACCAGAAGAGAAGAAGATGGATTCAATTAAACTGGATCTTAAACGAAAAATAAAAATGAGCTTGGTGTAGTAATTAAACAGGGAAATTAAGATTGAAAAACATAGATCTCAAGACTCAAGAGACTAGATAGCCAAGTCTAGATCTCACTACCTTCCTAGATCCAAATTCAGAAAGCAATTTCAAGAGAATTAAAGATCAAACAGAAGAAGAAGCAAATCCAAATTCAGTTTCCAAAAGTTGCAGTAAAGTGAGACAGAGAGATCTCAAGGTGAGATTGAGACAAAATTTCCTCAATTCTTCAACCCAAGATTCAAGACAAGTGTAAATGAAATTTAAAACAAGAAAACTAAGAGGAAGAGAATTCAATTCTCCTTCCCCAAGACTCAGAACTTCAAAATAACTCAAAACCAAAAGCTCTCCAAAACTACCCAGCAAAACTAAAAGGAAAGCTCTCCAAAACATCAAATCCTAAGCTATTTATGCACTTTCTTCAAATGATCATGGAGCCTTGAATTTGGGCCTTGGCCTTGATGGAATTGGGTTCATAGTAGCCTTCGTTGATTGCTCTTGGTGTTGGGAGGAAGTCCACTTGTGAACCGGGCCATGAACCATTCACATTTGAGTCAACGTTTGAGGCAAACGTTGACTCAAACGTCTTCGTGTGTGGTATTATGTAGTTCGTTCACTCTGCTGTCATCCACGTTTGAGTCAGCGTTTGAGGTCAAACGTGAGCTCAAATGTAGCTCCCTCCAAGCTTCTCTTTTGGCCAACGTTTGGCCTAACATTTGAGGCAAACGTTGGCAAAAATGTTGCTCAACCAAGGCATCAAACAGAGTGCTCTTCCATGCTCTTCCATGCTAAAATGTAGCCAACGTTTGACCTCACGTTTGAGGCAAACGTTGGCGCAAACGTTGCTGTGCCCAGGGGTGCTTTTGCTTGCTAAGATGTGGCCAACGTTTGACCTCAAGTTTGAGGCAAACGTTGGCAGAAACGTTGCATGGCTCCAGGGTGTTCATCTTTTGTGCTTGTGGCGCCAACGTTTGACCTCAAGTTTGAGGCAAACATTAGCGCAAACTTTAGCCTCCCTGGGTGAAAATTCTTCAAGCCAATGTTTGACCTCAAGTTTAAAGCAAACGTTGGCGCAAGCTTTTGGCCTCTTTGGGTGAAATTATGCTCTTCCTCACGTTTGAGCTTAAGTTTGAGGCAAACTTTAGCTCAAACGTGAGTCCTCCTTTTTGCCCTTGCCATCTCCTTTTCTTCAACCTTCTTCAAAGCTTTTTCACCTATCATCAATCAATCAAAAGCATCAAAGCTATGCTCCAAATCATGAGATTGTTTCTCTTTCATAATATATGACAATTATAGCACAAAATCTCATGAAAATACATTAATTTATCCATGATTGATTGAATCAAAGAAAACCTGAAATTATATCCAATTGGCTTACTTATGGCTCAAGAAAGTGCATAAAATCTATTGAAAACAAATGAAAAAGACTAGTGAAACTAGGCTAAGATGACTTGTCATCACAACACCAAACTTAAAGCTTGCTTGTCCCCGAGCAAGAAAAGAATTTATTGAGAAGAAAGAATGAAATGGAAGCAGATGTTTATGCTAGTAGAGTATTATTGGTAGCTCATGGGGTTTTATGCAGATATGTAACTACTCACTTCTTATTGACATTTAGGCCTAGAAAGTCTCCTCCAAGCATCAAGCAACACACTGCTATGACCTCTCATTATTCCTTTGTCCTTGGTTACTATTTTTTTTATAAGCTTTAGTTCAGTATCATGTGTAACAAGCTCTTTTCTTTATTTATGCTTGACACATTATTCACTATAGACACTTGGCTCACATTCCTTCTTAGAACATTGATGCCCAGCACCTCTTTGGGTTACTAAATGCCTTGTAGTTAGGTTGCTCTTGATAGTGGACTTTCAGTTGATAATCCCGGGTTAGTTAACCCAAGTTACCAAGTGTTGATGCACTCCAAAGAACTTAATAATCCAAGCAGATCCTAGTACAAAGACACCACATGCATATATTCTAAGGTTCAAGCTATTGGTGTCTAGCTTTATTCTTTCTTCTTTTTATTTTTCTTGCTGCCACTTTTGGCTTTTCTCATTCCTACTTGTTTTTTTTTCTTTTCAACCAATAACTTTTATTTTTGAGATTCATAGACAATGAGCTAGTCTACACTTGAAAGGAGAACAGTCTAGTCCTTTTACTCACTAAAAGTGAGCTACCACATAATCATACATACATGCCACCACTTACTATTATTTGACTTCTAGCTAGCAATGAACCATCTTACTTCATGTTTCAAACATTTCTTTTATTGAATTAAAAAGGATACAGGGGACAGAGCATTCATTAGTTTAAGTGAAAGTAAACACACAAGCACACACTTAGACTAGCTTACTTATTGAAAAGAGTGATTCTATTTGTACTAGATGAACACTTTAGCACGACATAAATTAAAGCATTTCTCAACAGCGAGAGGTAAGTATAGATACAACTGATGAGCGGATATTTTATACGCTTTTTGGGGGTAATTTCATGTAGATTTTAGCATGTTTCAGTTAGTTTTTAGTAGAATAATATTAGTTTTTAGGCAAAAATCATATTTCTGGACTTTACTATGAGTTTGTGTGTTTTTCTGTGATTTCAGGTATTTTCTGGCTGAAATTGAGGGAGCTGAGCAAAAATCTGAGTTAGGCTGAAAAAGGACTGCTGATGCTGTTGGATCCTGACCTCCCTGCACTCGAGATGGATTTTTTGGAGCTACAGGAGTCCAATTGACGCGCTCTCAACGGCGTTGGAAAGTAGACATCCAGGGCTTTCCAGCAATATATAATAGTCCATACTTTGCGCGAGGATAGACGACGTAACTTGGCGTTGAACGCCAAGTTCATGCTGCTGTCTGGAGTTAAACGCCAGAAAAACGTCATAATCCGGAGTTGAACGCCCAAAACACGTCATAACCTGGAGTTTAACGCCAAGAAAGGCCTCAACTCGTGGATAGCTTTAATCTCAGCCCCAGCACACACCAAGTGGGCCCCAGAAGTGGATTTCTGCACCAATTATCTTAGTTTATTCATTTTCTGTAAACCTAGGTCACTAGTTTACTATTTAAACAACTTTTAGAGACTTATCTTGGACCTCATGACATTTTCAGATCTGAATTACATACTTTGTGACGGCATGAGTCTCTAAACTCCATTGTTGGGGGTGAGGAGCTCTGCAGCGTCTCGATGATTTAATACAATTCCTTTGTTTTCCATTCAAACACGCTTGTTCTTATCTAAGATGTTTATTCGCGCTTAACCGTGGAGAAGGTGATGATCCGTGACACTCATCACCTTCCTCAATCCATGAACGTGTGCCTGACAACCACCTCCGTTCTACATCAGACTGAATGAACATCTCTTAGATTCCCCAACAGAATCTTCGTGGTATAAGCTAGGTAGATGGCGGCATTCATGAGAATCCGGAAAGTCTAAACCTTGTCTGTGGTATTCCGAGTAGGATTCCGGGATTGAATGACTGTGACGTGCTTCAAACTCCTGAGGGCTGGGCGTTAGTGACAGACGCAAAAGAATCAATGGATTCTATTCCAACCTGATTGAGAACCGACAGATGATTAGCCGTGCTGTGACAGAGCATAGGAACGTTTTCACTGAGAGGATGGGAAGTAGCCACTGACAACGGTGACACCCTACATAGAGCTTGCCATGGAAGGAACCTGCGTGTGAGAAGAGGATTTCAAGGAAGAGTTGAAGTCAGAGGACAAAGCATCTCCAAAACTCCAACATATTCCCCAGTACTGCAAATCAAAGTAACATTGTTCCCTCTTTTATTTTTATAATCAAATCTAGTAATTTCACTTTTAATCCAAATAATCCTTGTTGACATCCTGACTAAGATTAATAAAATAAATATCGATTGCTTCAAACCAATAATCTCTGTGGATTCGACCCTTACTCACGTAAGGTATTACTTGGACGACCCAGTACACTTGCTGGTTAGTTGAACGAAATTGATTTCGTATCAGGCTCTATTATCATATTCCATAAAGAGATACAATTTCGTCCACCAAGTTTTTGGCGCCGTTGCCGGGGATTATTGAGTTTGGACAATTGAAGGCTTATTTTATTTCTTAGATTAGGAATAATTTATTTTTATTTTTATTGTTATAGAGTCATTAAATCAATATTGATAGGATAGTTTCTTTTCAAAAATTTCTTTTCAAAAATTTTATTTTTCTTAATTAAGTGTTAACTTTTCGTGAGTTTAGTGTCTTATTCTAAGTTTGGTGTTAATTGCATGTTTTATATGTTCTTTGAAAATTTCGTGTTAGTGTTCTTGGTTCTTCCTTGATCTTTAAGTTGTTCTTGATAATTGGTTATACCCTTTGGAACCTTTTTCAAAAATAAATTTTCTTGGATTGAATCTTGTGCCAAACTTTAAGTTTGGTGTTTTCTTGTTAATCTTTTTTATAATTTTCGAAAATTTTCTTAAAGTTTTCTAAAAATTTTAAGTTTGGTGTTCTTTCTTTTGTTCTTGGTGTTCTTGTGAATCTTCAAGGTGTTCTTGAGTTTTTCTTGTGTCTTGATCTTAAAATTTTTAAGTTTGGTGTTCCTTGGTGTTTTCCCTCCAAAAATTTTCGAAAATAAGGAGCATTAGATCTAAAAATTTTAAGTCTTGTGTCTTTTGCGTGTTTTTCTCTTTCATCATAAAATTCAAAATTCAAAAATTTTATATTTTCCAACTACTTTTTCGAAAATTTTTTTTTTAGTTTTTAGATTTTAATTTCTTTTTTTCGAAAAAAAAATATTTTTAACTTCTTTTTATTTATTCCATTTTTATTTATTCCATTACTATAAAATAAATAATTCTCAACATATAAATTCTCAACTTGTATTCCATAATGGAAGCAAGTAGGAATGAATAGTCCAAGAGGACTCTGGGGTCATATGCTAACCCCACTACTGCTTCATATGGGAGTAGTATCTGTATACCCTCCATTGGAGTTAGTAGCTTTGAGCTGAATCCTCAGCTCATTATCATGGTGCAGCAAAACTGCCAGTACTCTGGTCTTCCACATGAAGAACCTACAGAATTTCTGGCACAATTTCTGCAAATTGCTGATACAGTACATGATAAGGAAGTAGATCAGGATGTCTACAGATTACTACTGTTTCCATTTGCTGTAAAAGATCAAGCTAAGAGGTGGTTAAATAACTAGCCTAAGAACAGCATAAAAACATGGAAACAGCTGTCAGAAAAATTCCTGAATCACTATTTCCCTCCCAAACGGATGACACAGCTAAGGCTAAGCATCCAAGACTTCAAACAAGGAGATAATGAATCCCTTTATGATGCATGGGAGAGATACAGAGAGATGCTAAGAAAATGCCCCTCTGAAATGTTTTCAGAATGGGTGCAATTAGACATCTTCTACTATGGGCTTACAGAAAAAGCTCAGATTTCTCTAGACCACTCAGCTGGTGGATCTATACACATGAGAAAAACAATTGAAGAAGCTCAAGAGCTTATTGATACAGTTGCCAGAAATCAGCATATGTATCTGAACAGTGAATCTTCCATGAAAGAAGAAGCTAAAACAGTAACTGCAGAACTCAGTCCGGTGGATCAGGCTAATGAATTTAATCAGCAATTAGACTTTCTAACTCAGCAGCTAGCCGAATTCAAGGAAATGTTACAGGAAACAAGAATGACTAACAGGAACATGGAAGTGCAATTAAAACAGACAGAAAAGCAACTGTCAAAACAAATAGCAGATGAATGCCAAGCAGTTCAATTAAGAAGTGGGAAAACATTAAATACCTCACTTCAAAGCAGCAAGAAGACAGGAAATGAACAAATAGCTACTCAAAATCCCCCTGAGGACAAGCAGAGCCCAGAAAGGGATAAAGCTGGCGCTGAACGCCCAAACCATGCTCATTCCTGGCGTTCAACGCCAGAAACAAGCATGGGATCTGGCGTTGAACGCCCAAAAGGAACATGGTTCTGGCGTTCAAACGCCAGTGACAAGCAAGGAGGTGGCGTTTAACGCCACCCCAGCTTCCACCCCTGGTATTCAAACGCCAGTGGGTGATCAGTCACATACAAGTGCTGATAACAACCCTTCTAAAAAGGCTTCCCAACCCACTTCTGTAGGTAATAAACCAGCAGCAACTAAGGTTGAGGAATACAAAGCCAAAATGCCTTATCCTCAAAAACTCCGCCAAGCGGAACAGGATAAGCAATTTGCCCGCTTTGCAGACTATCTCAGGACTCTTGAAATAAAGATTCCGTTTGCAGAAGCACTTGAGCAAATACCTTCTTATGCTAAGTTCATGAAAGAGATCTTAAGTCATAAGAAGGATTGGAGGGAAACTGAAAAAGTTTACCTCACTGAAGAATGCAGTGCAGTCATTCTGAAAAGCTTACCTGAGAAGCTTAAAGATCCTGGGAGCTTTATGATACCATGCACATTAGAAGGTGTTTGTACCAAGCAAGCTTTATGCGATCTTGGGGCAAGTATCAACCTAATACCTGCATCTACTATCAGAAAGCTTGGTTTGACTGAAGAAATCAAACCAACCAGGATATGTCTTCAACTTGCTGATGGCTCCATTAAATACCCATCAGGCGTGATTGAAGACATGATTGTCAAGGTTGGGCCATTTGCCTTTCCTACTGACTTTGTGGTGCTGGAAATGGAGGAGCACAAGAGTGCAACTCTCATTCTAGGAAGACCTTTCCTAGCAACTGGCCGAACCCTCATTGATGTCCAAAAAGGGGAAGTGACCTTGAGAGTCAATGAGGAGGAGTTCAAGTTGAATGTTGTTAAAGCCATGCAACATCCAGATAACCCAAATGACTGCATGAGTGTTGATATTATTGACTCTCTGGTAAGAGAGGTCAATATGGCTGAGAGTCTCGAATCAGAGCTGGAGGACATCTTTAAAGATGTTCAGCCTGATTTGGAGGAATCAGAGAAAATAATAGAACCTCTGAAAATCCCTTAAGAAGAGGTGAAACCTCCAAAACCCGAGCTCAAACCATTACCACCATCCCTGAAATATGCATTTCTGGGAGAAGGTGAAACCTTTCCTGTCATTATAAGCTCTACCTTAGAGCCACAGGAAGAGGAAGCACTAATTCAAGTGCTAAGGACGCACAAGACAGCTCTTGGGTGGTCCATTAGTGATCTTAAGGGCATTAGCCCAGCCAGATGCATGCACAAAATCTTGTTGGAGGATGACGCCAAGCCAGTGGTTCAACCACAAAGGCGGCTGAACCCAGCTATGAAAGAAGTGGTGCAAAAAGAGGTCACTAAATTACTAGAGGCTGGGATTATTTATCCTATTTCTGACAGCCCCTGGGTGAGCCCTGTCCATGTTGTCCCTAAGAAGGGTGGCATGACAGTAGTTCATAATGAAAAAAATGAACTGGTTCCTACAAGGACAGTTACAGGGTGGCGTATGTGCATTGATTACAGAAGACTCAACACAGCCACCAGAAAGGATCATTTTCCTTTGCCATTCATAGACCAGATGCTAGAAAGACTAGCAGGTCATGAATACTACTGCTTCCTGGATGGATATTCAGGTTATAATCAAATTGCAGTAGATCCCCAGGATCAGGAGAAAACGGCATTCACATGCCCATCTGGAGTATTTGCATACAGAAGGATGCCATTTGGCCTGTGCAATGCACCTGCAACCTTTCAGAGGTGCATGCTTTCAATTTTCTCTGATATGGTGGAAAAATTTCTGGAAGTCTTCATGGATGACTTTTCAGTTTTTGGAGACTCATTCAGCTCCTGCCTTAACCATTTAGCACTTGTCCTGAAAAGATGCCAGGAGACTAACCTGGTTTTAAACTGGGAAAAATGTCACTTTATGGTGACTGAAGGAATTGTCCTTGGGCACAAAATTTCGAACAAGGGGATAGAAGTGGACCAAGCTAAGATAGAAGTAATTGAAAAATTACCACCACCTGCTAATGTTAAGGCAATCAGAAGCTTTCTGGGACATGCAGGGTTCTATAGGAGGTTTATAAAGGATTTTTCAAAAATCGCCAAACCTCTGAGCAACCTGCTAGCTGCAGACACGCCATTCATCTTTGATGAAGAGTGTCTGCAGGCATTTGAGACTCTGAAAGCTAAATTGGTTACAGCACCAATCATCTCTGCACCAGACTGGACATTACCATTTGAACTGATGTGTGATGCCAGTGACCATGCCATTGGTGCAGTGTTGGGACAAAGGCATGACAAGCTTCTGCATGTCATTTACTATGCCAGCCGTGTGCTAAATGATGCACAGAAGAATTACACAACCACAGAAAAAGAGCTACTTGCAGTGGTTTACGCCATTGACAAATTCAGATCCTACTTAGTAGGATCAAAAGTGATTGTGTACACTGATCATGCTGCTCTTAAATATCTACTCACAAAGCAGGATTCAAAACCCAGACTCATCAGATGGGTGTTGCTTCTGCAAGAGTTTGATATAGAAATAAGAGACAGAAAAGGGACAGAGAATCAAGTAGCAGATCACCTGTCCCGAATAGAACCAGTGGAAGGGGCGTCCCTCCCTCTCACTGAAATTTCTGAAACTTTTTCGGATGAGCAACTACGAGCCATCCAGGAAGTGCCATGGTTTGCAGACATTGCAAACTACAAGGCAGTAAGATTCATACCCAAAGAGTACAGTAAGATGCAATCAAAGAAATTAATCACAGATGCAAAGTACTATCTTTGGGATGAACCATATCTCTTTAAGAGATGTGCAGACGGAGTAATCCGTAGATGTGTGCCTAAAGAAGAAGCACAGAAGATCCTTTGGCATTGCCATGGATCACAGTATGGAGGACATTTTGGAAGTGAACGAACAGCCACAAGAGTCCTCCAAAGTGGCTTCTACTGGCCTACTCTCTATAAAGATTCCCGAGCATTTGTGCTTAACTGTGATAGTTGCCAAAGATCAGGCAACCTGCCTCACAGTTATGCCATGCCTCAACAATGAATCTTGGAGATTGAGTTGTTTGATGTATGGGGCATTGACTTCATGGGACCTTTCCCACCATCATACTCAAACACCTATATTCTGGTGGCAGTGGATTATGTATCCAAATGGGTGGAAGCTATTGCAACACCCACTAATGACACTAAAACAGTGTTAAAATTCCTCCAGAAACATATCTTCAGCAGATTTGGTATCCCTAGAGTGTTAATCAGTGATGGGGGCACTCATTTCTGTAATAAACAGCTTTACTCTGCTTTGGTACGTTATGGAGTCAACCACAGGGTGGCTACTTCATATCACCCACAAACTAATGGGCAAGCTGAAGTCTCAAATAGAGAACTTAAAAGAATCCTGGAACGGACTGTAATTAACCGTAGAAAGGATTGGGCAAGAAGCTTGGATGATGCTCTGTGGGCATACAGAACAGCATTCAAGACCCCCATAGGGACCTCTCAATACCAGCTCGTGTATGGAAAGGCATGTCACTTGCCAGTGGAACTGGAACACAAGGCCTATTGGGCAACCAGATTCCTGAACCTTGATGCCAAGTTAGCTGGAGAAAAATGATTGCTCCAGTTAAATGAGCTAGAGGAATTTAGACTCAATGCTTTCGAAAATGCAAAAATTTACAAAGAGAAAGCAAAAAGATGGCATGATAAGAAATTGTCATCCAGAGTCTTTGAGCCAGGACAGAAAGTCCTGCTATTTAATTCAAGGCTCAAATTATTCCCTGGGAAATTAAAATCCCGGTGGAGAGGTCCATATGTAATCACAAGCGTATCACCATATGGATACATAGAACTTCAGGATAGTGACTCTAACAAAAAGTTCATTGTTAATGGACAAAGAGTTAAACACTATCTTGAAGGTAATCTCGAGCAAGAATGCTCAAGACTGAGACTTAATTAAAGATCAGTGATAGTCCAGCTAATGACATTAAAGAAGCGCTTGCTGGGAGGCAACCCAGCCATGTACAAAGTTAATTACTAATTAAATAAACTTTCTTTCTTTACAGGTTTAGGTCTAAGTATCTTCAAAGGTGAAATAGCAATTTACTGAAGTCCCAAGAGTTACAAAGAAATTTGGAAGCTCACTGGCATGAAAAAGCCAGTAAGAAACACTTTGGGCGTTAAACGCCCAAAAGAAGCACCCACTGGGCGTTTAACGCCAGTAAGGGTAGCCTTCTGGGCGTTAAACGCCAGAAAGGAGCATCTTCTGGGCGTTAAACGCCAGAAAGATGCACCTTCTGGGCGTTTAACGCCAATCTGCTAGCATTCTGGGCGTTTAGAAAAACGCCCAGTAAAGAAGGACCTCCTGGCGTTCAACGCCAGAAAGAAGCATCACATGGGCGTTGAACGCCCAGGAGAAGCAACATGTGGGCGTTAAACGCCCAAACCATGCACCATGTGGGCGTTTAACGCCAGGATGGTGGGAGGAGGTACAATTTCGTTTTTCTTTGCAATTTTTCAAAATTTTTATGTTTCAATTCATGATTTCTTGCATAAACATATTTTAAATTATCACTTTCAATTCCAAAATTTTTAATCCTAATTTCTAAAAACACTAATTTCTAAAATCCCTTTTTCAAAAATATCAAATATATCTTAATTCATAAACCCAACTCTTTTCCAATCCAAATCTTTTTCAAATCTTTTTCAACTCATCATATCTTTTGAATTTTGAAATTGCCTCTCCCTCTATTCCTCTCCTGTCCTTTCTTTTGCTTGAGGACAAGCAAACCTCTAAGTTTGGTGTGAGTTGCCATGATCACTGAGCTAAAACTCATCAAGATCATGGCACCTAAGGGAACAAGAAGAGCAAGGATGTGAACTTAAAGGAGCTGAAGCGTCAGAAATTAATTCTTGAAGGCACCCCACAGACTAGAGGAACATCCACTTGCCAAAACACAGGTCGTTGAGTTCTAATCTTTGCCTTAACTCTGTGATAACTGTTCTTATTAGAAATTTACCTTAGAAGTTATATATTAGTAGTAATTAGTATCTCCACTTTGATTTTAATTCCAATTAAGTTATAATTTATTTTTCTCATCATCATTAAACATGAATAAAGTAGTAGATTTTTTTTAGAATAAAGAAGTAATCTATATTTTTCGAGTTCTTAATAATAAAAATTATAATTAATTATATGTGGTGGCAATACTTTTTGTTCTCTGAATGAATGCTTGAACAGTGCATAATATGTACTTTGAATTTGATGAATATTGGCTCTTGAAAGGATGAGGAACACGGAAAATATTATTGATGATCTGAAAAATCATGAAATTGATTCTTGAAGCAAGAAAAAGCAGTCAAAAAAAAAAAACAAGCCATGAGCACTAAGTAAGAGTAAAAAGGATCCAAGGCTTTGAGCATCAATGGATAGGAGGGCCTAAGGAAATTAAATCCAGGCCTAAGCGGCTAAATCAAGCTGTCCCTAACCATGTGCTTGTGTCATGAAGGTCCAAGTGAAAAGCTTGAGACTGAGTGGTTAAAGTCGTGATCCAAAGCAAAAGAGTGTGCTTAAGAGCTCTGGACACCACTGACTGGGGACTCTAGCAAAGCTGAGTCACAATCTGAAAAGGTTCCCCCAGTTATGTGTCTGTGGCATTTATGTATCCGGTGGTAATGCTGGAAGACAAAGTGCTTAGGGCCACGGCCAAGACTCATAAGTAGCTGTGTTCAAGAATCAACATACTACACTAGGAGAGTCAATAATACTATCTGAATTCTGAGTTCCTAAGGATGCCAATCATTCTGAAATTCAAAAGATACAGGGAGATGCCAAAACTGTTCAGAAACAAAAAGCTACAAGCCCCGCTCATCTAATAAGAATCTGAGCTTCATTTAAAACTCTAAAATATTATTACTTCTTTATTTTTGTTAAAACCTATTTTATTTATCTAGTTGCTTGAGGACAAGCAACAGTTTAAGTTTGGTGTTGTGATGAGCGGATATTTTATACGCTTTTTGGGGGTAATTTCATGTAGATTTTAGCATGTTTCAGTTAGTTTTTAGTAGAATAATATTAGTTTTTAGGCAAAAATCATATTTCTGGACTTTACTATGAGTTTGTGTGTTTTTCTGTGATTTCAGGTATTTTCTGGCTGAAATTGAGGGAGCTGAGCAAAAATCTGAGTTAGGCTGAAAAAGGACTGCTGATGCTGTTGGATCCTGACCTCCCTGCACTCGAGATGGATTTTTTGGAGCTACAAGAGTCCAATTGACGCGCTCTCAACGGCGTTGGAAAGTAGACATCCAGGGCTTTCCAGCAATATATAATAGTCCATACTTTTCGCGAGGATAGACGACGTAACTTGGCGTTGAACGCCAAGTTCATGCTGTTGTCTGGAGTTAAACGCCAGAAAAACGTCATAATCCGGAGTTGAACGCCCAAAACACGTCATAACCTGGAGTTTAACGCCAAGAAAGGCCTCAACTCGTGGATAGCTTTAATCTCAGCCCCAGCACACACCAAGTGGGCCCCAGAAGTGGATTTCTGCACCAATTATCTTAGTTTATTCATTTTTTGTAAACCTAGGTCACTAGTTTACTATTTAAACAACTTTTAGAGACTTATCTTGGACCTCATGACATTTTCAGATCTGAATTACATACTTTGTGACGGCATGAGTCTCTAAACTCCATTGTTGGGGGTGAGGAGCTCTGCAACGTCTCGATGATTTAATACAATTCCTTTGTTTTCCATTCAAACACGCTTGTTCTTATCTAAGATGTTTATTCGCGCTTAACCGTGGAGAAGGTGATGATCCGTGACACTCATCACCTTCCTCAATCCATGAACGTGTGCCTGACAACCACCTCCGTTCTACATCAGACTGAATGAACATCTCTTAGATTCCCCAACAGAATCTTCGTGGTATAAGCTAGGTAGATGGCGGCATTCATGAGAATCCGGAAAGTCTAAACCTTGTCTGTGGTATTCCGAGTAGGATTCCGGGATTGAATGACTGTGACGTGCTTCAAACTCCTGAGGGCTGGGCGTTAGTGACAGACGCAAAAGAATCAATGGATTCTATTCCAACCTGATTGAGAACCGACAGATGATTAGCCGTGCTGTGACAGAGCATAGGAACGTTTTCACTGAGAGGATGGGAAGTAGCCACTGACAACGGTGACACCCTACATAGAGCTTGCCATGGAAGGAACCTGCGTGTGAGAAGAGGATTTCAAGGAAGAGTTGAAGTCAGAGGACAAAGCATCTCCAAAACTCCAACATATTCCCCAGTACTGCAAATCAAAGTAACATTGTTCCCTCTTTTATTTTTATAATCAAATCTAGTAATTTCACTTTTAATCCAAATAATCCTTGTTGACATCCTGACTAAGATTAATAAAATAAATATCGATTGCTTCAAACCAATAATCTCTGTGGATTCGACCCTTACTCACGTAAGGTATTACTTGGACGACCCAGTACACTTGCTGGTTAGTTGAACGAAATTGATTTCGGATCAGGCTCTATTATCATATTCCATAAAGAGATACAATTTCGTCCACCAACAACCTATTGGTTTGCAGTTCTTTTGTCCTTCCTTCTGTTGTGCCCCTTTTGAGTTATGATGTATAATGTCTTCAAATGGTGGTTAGTTCCCTGCACAATTCTCAAAAGTTGCTTGCTTCTCAAGCCCTTATGTGACTGGTTAGTATGCATGAATTGAGTGTGTCTTTTGGATTTATTTTGGTGTGGGAATACCAAACTTAATCCCTTGTCACTGCCTCTGATGCAACAAGTTAACCATATGTGAAATCCTTGTGTCTTTGCTAAAGGCAGTAAAACTAAAAACTAGAAAGCAATTAAATGGTTGAATGATTTGTCTGATTGCTTGGAGCTAGCATTAGGCAGAAAGTGAGAACGTGTTTTTAGATTAAATTTTTGGTGGAACACCAAACTTAGAATGCTTCATTCTCTCTTAATTTGTTTTGGTGTGGAACACCAAACTTAGCTCCTTGCGATACATACCAATTATTCAACCTTTTTATTGAAAAAGCTATGAAAAGAAAACTACCTCATGTTGGGTTGCCTCCCAACAAGCGCTCTTTTAATGTCACTAGCTTAACATCCTTCATTCTTTGATCATAGAGGTTGAAAATCATAGTGCCTCAGCTTTTCTCCTCTTACTGTGAACTTCCTTCTAGTCTCCTCTTTGATGATCTCTAGGTGTTCAAGTGAAAGGACTCGGTTCACAGTGTAGTATTCAGATAATTATGGAGACACCTTCATTGGTTGGGTGTTTAACACCAATTTATCCCCTGGTGAAAAGCCTTCAGTAGGGATTTTCTTGTTTCTCCACCCTCTTGGCCTCTTCTTCTTTTCTTTCTCAAGAGATACTCCCTGCCTTGGTGGTCTTTGTCTGGGATGTTAAATGTCTCATCTGGGGGTTTTGGATCTAGTTCCTCTTTGATTTCTTTGGTTTTTTGCACCATCTCTACTGCTTTCAAGCATGGATTCAGAAATCTTGGAGTTAACTCATTGACTGCCTCCTTCAAACTTTGATCTCTGGCCTTATCCTTCATAAAATCTTCTTCTTGAATGGGCTCATGCAAGGTTTTAAAAACATAGAATGTTAGATGCTGATCATGCACTCTCAGCAACAATTCCCCTTTTTCAACATCTATTAATGCTCTGCCCGTAGCTAGGAAAGGCCTCCCCAGGATGATGGGAGTGTTAGGGTCCTCTTCTATATCTAAGATAACAAAGTCAGCAGGGAGAAAGAATTTTCCCACTTTTACCAATACATTCTCCACAACTCCCAGTGCTTGCTTAGTGGATTTGTCATCCATTTGGAGAACTATTCGTGTGGACTTCAGCTCAGAAATTTTAAGTTTCCTCATTAGAGACAAAGGCATCAAGTTTATGCTTGCACCGAGGTCACAAAATGACTTCTCAATTGTTATGTTTCCTATGGTGCAAGGTATGTAAAAAGTCCCAGGATCATCTTTCTTCTCTGGCAACTCTCTTTGGAGGATAGCACTACATTCCTTTGTCATCTCAACAATCTGTCCTTCCTTTAGGGATCTTTTCTTTGTGAGTACTTCTTTCATAAATTTGGCATATAATGGCATCTGTTCAAGTGCTTCTAAGAAAGGAATATTGATGCTGAGTATCTTGAATATGTCCAGGAATTTCAAGTATTGCTTATCCTCGTTTTCTTTTTTGAACCTCTAAGGGTATGGAAGTTTGGGGACACAAGGATTCACTCCTTCCCTCTTCTCTTATAGTTGTGGTTCAAGGATATTCTTGTATCCCTTTGAAATTTGTGCATTTTTGGTTTCTTGATCCTCTTTACTTTTCCCCTCTGTCTCTTCTTGTGGAACTTCTCTGTTGTGTTTGTCCTGATTAATGGCTTCCTTCTTCATAGTCTTCTCACTTCCCACTGGGATTGCTTTGCACTCCTCCCATTTTGTGGCTTTTCCTTTGTCCCTTGGGTGTTCTTCAGTAATATTGGGGAAGGCATTTTCTCTCTTCTCACCTATTTCTGAAATTTGCTTAGCCATTTGCCCCATGTGTCTCTCAAGGTTTTTGATTGAGCCCTCTTGGTTTTTGAATGCCAGGGCCTGATCTTTCCTTGCAGTTTCCTGATCTTGTCTTGCCATCTCTTGATTTTTCATAAGTTTCTCCATCATTTTCTCTAGACTTGAGATTCTTTGAGAGTCTGGATTTGGTTGTGGTTGTGTGAAATAAAATGGTTGTTGCTGGAAGTTATTTGAATTAATTGTGGGGGTACTTTGAGGGTGGGATGTGGATGTAGAAAAGTTATTCTGGAGGTTTTGTGAGTTGTTATGTGGTTGGTGATATGTGTTTTGTGGGTTTTTGAATTGGTTAGTATTATTGGATGAATGGCTTTGGTTGTTTGTGTTGCTAAGGCTGCTATAGTTGAAGTCCCTTTGTCCTTGATTCTGGTACTCACCCCACTTTGAATTAGAATGAGTCTTCCAGGGTGTCTTGTGTGCATCACCATGAAAATTGTGTTGAGATGAACTTGAAGTGTTATTCATGCATTGCACCTGCTCAAGGCTTTATTGCTCATAATTGAATGTCCCAAAACTTTCTTCAGATTGCTTCCACCCATGTGAGGTTTGAGATTGGCTTTGTGTTTTTACTGCAGCGATTTGCAATCCATTATTTTTTTTTTTGCCATCTGCTCAAATTGTTGCTGAATTTGTTGATGCATCACTTTGAAGATGGTATCCACACCTTCCAGCTTCAATACACCCCTTCTCTGGGATGGTTGGCGTTGTCTTTGATGAGCAAAGAAGTATTGAACCATCTCTATGAGGTTTTGGGCTTCCTTTGTTGTCTTCATTAGCTGCAATGAGCCTCTTACTAAATGATCTAATGCTTCCTGAGCTTTCTGGGTCAACCCTTCATAGAAGTTTTGGAGTCTATCCCACTCACTAAACATTTCTGGGGGACATTTCCTGATTAAGGCCTTGTATCTCTCCCAGGCATCATACAGTGACTCTCCATCCACTTGAATAAATGTTTGCACCTCTATTTTCAACTTGATGACTCTCTGAGGTGGGTAGAACTTGGCTAGGAATTTGCTCACCAATTCATCCCAATTGTTGATGCTCTCTTTGGGAAAGGTTTCTAGCCATTGAGTAGCATTGCCCCTCAAAGAAAATGGGAACAGAAGTAATTTGTAAATGTCAGGATGAACCCCATTTGTCTTGACCGTTTCACAAATCCTTAAGAAAACAGACAAATGTTGGTTAGGGTCTTCAAGAGGGCCACCTCCATAAGCACAATTATTCTGCACCAAGGTGATTAGTTGAGGCTTCAACTCAAAGTCATTTGCCTGAACATTTGGGGTAAGGATGCTGCTCCCATAATGTCTTGGATTGGGGATAGTGTAAGATGCCAACACCCTTCTTGCAGGCTGGGTATTGTTGCTCACTCCCTCTTCACGCACCTCAGCGTCCATGACTTGCAAAAATCACAAACAAACCAAATGAAACATGGACATTCTAATGCTAGAATGTGGTTAGAGAGTTAGGTGACACAATGTGTCAAACAGTTAATGTGCTTAGTAAAAATAAAGAAAAACAAAGAAAAAGTGCTTAATCTAGACCACCACCTTACTTAATCATTGTCAATCTATTTTAATCCCCGGCAACGGCGCCAATAACTTGATGTGCGGAAAACGGTCCGACACAAAACTCACCGGCAAGTGCACCGCGTCACATCAAGTAAGAAAACTCACGGGAGTGAGGTCGATCCCACAAGGATTGAAGGATTGAGCAATTTTAGTTTAGTGATTGATTTAGTTAAGCAAATAGAAGTTGAATTGAGTGAATTGTATCCAACAGAAGTTAAATTGCATGAAATTTAAAGGGAGAGGGATAATTGGCAAGAATTTAAAGCGCAGAAAACTTAAAAGAGCTTAATCTTAAAGTGCAAGTAATGTAATTTAGCAGAAACTTAAAGTGGAAGAAATGTAAAGTGCTGAAGCTTAGAATGCAAGAAATGTAAATTGCTTGAATCATAAATGGGTCAAGGGATTGGGATTGCAGAAATTAAATCAAGAAAAGTAAAATTTAACAACAAGAAGAGTAGAAGATGGATTCAATTAAACTGGATCTTAAACGAAAATAAAAATGAGCTTGGTGTAGTAATTAAACAGGGAAATTAAGATTGAAAAACATAGATCTCAGGACTCAAGAGACTAGATAGCCAAGTCTAGATCTCACTGCCTTCCTAGATCCAAATTCAGAAAGCAATTTCAAGAGAATTAAAGATCAAACAGAAGAAGAAGCAAATCCAAATTCAGTTTCCAAAAGTTGCAGTAAAGTGAGACAGAGAGATCTCAAGGTGAGATTGAGACAGAATTTCCTCAATTTTTCAACCCAAGATTCAAGACAAGTGTAAATGAAATTTAAAACAAGAAAACTAAGAGGAAGAGAATTCAATTTTCCTTCCCTAAGACTCAGAACTTCAAAATAACTCAAAACCAAAGGCTCTCCAAAACTACCCAGCAAAACTAAAAGGAAAGCTCTCCAAAACTTCAAATCCTAAGCTATTTATGCACTTTCTTTAAATGATCATGGAGCCTTAAATTTGGGCCTTGGCCTTGATGGAATTGGGTTGATAGTAGCCTTCGTTGATTGCTCTTGGTGTTGGGAGGAAGTCCACTTGTGAACCGGGCCATGAACCATTCATGTTTGAGTCAACATTTGAGGCAAACGTTGACTCAAACGTCTTCATGTGTTGTATTATGCAGTTCGGCCACTCTGCCGTCATCCACGTTTGAGCCAGCGTTTGAGGTCAAACGTGAGCTCAAACGTGGCTCCCTCCAAGCTTCTCTTTTGGCCAACGTTTGGCCTAACGTTTGAGGCAAACATTGGCACAAACGTTGCTTAACCAAGGCATCAAACAAGGTGCTCTTCCATGCTTTTCCATGCTAAAATGTAGCCGACGTTTGACCTCACGTTTGAGGCAAACGTTGGCACAAACGTTGCTGTGCCCAGGGGTGCTTTTGCTTGCTGAGATGTGGCCAACGTTTGACCTCAAGTTTGAGACAAACGTTGGCGCAAACGTTGCATGGCTCCAGGTGTTCATCTTTTGTGCTTGTGGCGCCAACGTTTGACCTCAAGTTTGAGGCAAACGTTGGCACAAACTTTGGCTTCCCTGGGTGAAAATTCTTCAAGCCAACGTTTGACCTCAAGTTTGAGGCAAACGTTGGCGCAAGCTTTTGGCCTCCTTGGGTGAAATTATGCTCTTCCTCACGTTTGAGCTTAAGTTTGAGGCAAACTTTAGCCCAAACGTGAGTCCTCCTTTTTGCCCTTGCCATCTTCTTTTCTTCAACCTTCTTCAAAGCTTTTTCACCTATCATCAATCAATCAAAAGCATCAAAGCTATGCTCCAAATCATGAGATTGTTTCTCTTTCATAATATATGACAATTATAGCACAAAATCTCATGAAAATGCATCAATTTATCCATGATTGATTGAATCAAAGGAATCCTGAAATTCTACCCAATTGGCTTACTTATGGCTCAAGAAAGTGCATAAAATCTATTGAAAACAAATGAAAAAGACTAGTGAAACTAGGCTAAGATGACTTGTCATCAAGGAGTACACAATTAAAATATATTTTGCTCGTATTAAATTCGTAAACCCTAATTTACATGAGTTCTAGTGTAGGATACATACTCCAATTTAAAGAGCGATAAGTGTGCTCTCCAGACTTGTGGTATTTTTCTTTCCTCAAAAATGAACTTTGCATTGACTCCAGAGTTAAACACAACCTTAATCGGGATGAGGAGTAGACAATTAAAATATATTTTGCTCCCATTAAATTCGTAAACCCTAATTTACATGAGTTCTAGTATAGGATACACCCTCCAATTTAAAGAGCGATGAGTGTGCTCTCCAAACTTGTGGTATTTTTCTTTCCTCGAAAATGAATTTTGCATGGAATCTGGGGCTAAACACAACCTTAATCGGGGTGAGGAGTACACAATGAAAATATATTTTGCTGCTATTAAATTCGTAAACCCTAATTTACATGAATTCTAGTGTAGGATACACCCTCCAATTTAAAGAGCGATGAGTGTGCTCTCTAGACTTGTGGTATTTTTCTTTCCTCGAAAATGAATTTTGCATTGACTCTGGAGCTAAACACAACATTAATCGGGGTGAGGATTACACAATTAAAATATATTTTGCTCCCGTTAAATTCGAAAACCCTTATTTACATGAGTTCTAGCGTAGGATACACCCTCCAATTGAAAAAGCAATGAGTGTGCTCTCCAGAATTGTGGTATTTTTCTTTCCTCCTAAATGAATTTTGCATGGACTAAGGAGCAAAACACAACCTTAATCGGGGTGAGGAGTACACAATAAAAATATATTTTACTCCCATTAAATTCGAAAACCCTAATTTACATGAGTTCTAGTATAGGATACACCCTCCAATTTAAAAAGCGATGAATGTGCTCTCCAGAATTGTGGTATTTTTCTTTCCACGAAAATGAATTTTCCAATGACTCCGGATCTAAACACAACCTTAATCGGGGTGAAGAGTACACAATTAAAATATATTTTACTCCCATTAAATTCGAAAACCCTAATTTACATGAGTTCTAGTATAAGATACACCCTCCAATTTAAAGAGCGATGAGTGTGCTCTCTAGAATTGTGGTATTTTTCTTTCCTCGAAAATGAATTTTGCAATGACTCCGGATCTAAACACAACCTTAATTGGGGTGAGGAGTACACAATTAAAATATATTTTGGTCGTATTAAAGTCGTAAACCCTAATTTACATGAGTTCTAGTGTAGGGTACATCCTTCAATTTAAAGAGTGATAAGTGTGCTCTCCAGACTTGCGGTATTTTTCTTTACTCGAAAATGAATTTCGCATGGACTAAGGAGCTAAACACAACCTTAATCGGGGTGAGGAGTACACAATTAAAATATATTTTACTCCCATTAAATTCGAAAACTCTAATTTACATGAGTTCTAGTGCAGGACACACCCTCCAATTTAAAGAGCGATGAGTGTGCTCTCTAGACTTATGGTATTTTTCTTTCCTCGAAATTGAATTTTGCATTGACTCCGGAGCTAAACACAACATTAATCGGGGTGAGGAGTACACACAGACAGTTGACTTTTTTTGCTGCACTTGTTCACAAGTTAAGAATAAATTAATTTAAAAAATTTAAAATTTTAATTTTTTATTTTTTGGATAATTTTGGAATTTTTTAATTTTTTACAATTAGAAAAAAATAGTTTTTTAGTTTAAAAATTAAAAAAATAATAAATTTATAGATTTGTTTTTTACTAGATATTGTTGGACTTTATTTTATTTTTATTATTTAAATAAAAAATATTTAATAATATAATTTATAAATTCAAAAATAAAAATTTAGGTTTTTAAAATTTTTTATTTTTTAAAAATATTTTTTATTTTTTTATTCACCGGATAATGCTACACCTAAACAGTTGACTTTTTTTTAGCTGCACTTGTTCACAAATTAAGAATAAATTAATTTAAAAATATAAAATTTTAATTTTTTCTTTTTTGGATATTTTTGGAATTTTTTAATTTTTTACAAGTAGAAAAAATATTTTTTTAGTTTCAAAATTAAAAAAATAATAAATTTATAGATCTGTTGTTTACTAGATATTGGTGGACTTTATTTTATTTTTATTATTTAAATAAAAAACATTTAAGAATATAATTTAAAAATTCAAAAATAAAAAATTTTATTTTTTAAAAATATTTTTTATTTTTCTATTGATGACAAGTCATCTTAGCCTAGTTTCACTAGTCTTTTTCTTTTATTTTCAATTGAATTATGCACTTTCTTGAGCCATAAGCAAGCCAATTGGGTAGATTTTCATGTTTCCTTTGATTTAATCAACCATAGATGAATTAATGCAACTTCATGAGGTTTTATGCTATAATTGTCACATATTATGAAAGAATGAATATCTCATGATTTTGAGCATAGCTTTGATGTGGTTGGTTGATTAATGATAGGTGAAGAAAGCTTGGAGAAAGGTTGCAGCAAGAAGGAATGGCTAGGAGGAAGAGAGGACAAAAAGTTTGAGCAAAAGTTTGCCTCAAACTTTAGCTCAAACTTTTGGAATAAGTGAAAATGAACCATGGAGCAAAAAGCTTGTCAAAAAGTTTGCCTCAAACTTTTGCGTAAACTTTTGGGAGAAAAGCTTGAGCCAACGTTTGCCTCAAACTTTTTGGCAAATGTTGGCATCACAAATTAACACCCTGGAGAGCAAAAGTTTGCGCCAACGTTTGCCTCAAACTTTTTGGCAAACGTTGGCGCCATGAACAACACACCCTGGAGAGCAAAAGTTTGCGCCAACGTTTGCCTCAAACTTTTTGGCAAACGTTGGCGCCATAAGTGTGCAAGGGGGAGCCAACGTTTGAGCAAAAGTTTGACCCCAAACTTTGGCCCAAACGTTGGTAGCAGCAAGGATGGGTGGCTGATAGGAAAAGTTTGAGTAAAAGTTTGCCTCAAACTTTTACTCAAACTTTTACTCAAGCTTTCATGATTCCAAACCCGGTTCACTTTGGTTCTCTCACCAACTCCAAGAGCAATCAACCAAGGCCTCTATCAACCCAATTCCATCACGAGCAAAGGCCCAATTCAAGGCTTGAAAACCAATTGAAGAAAGTGTATAAATAGCATAGGATTTAAGTTTTTAGGGAGCTTTTCTTTTCGGTTTTGGATTGAGGGCACTTAATAGAGAGCTCACTTTACATTTTAGCATTGTTGTTTTTAATTCAAGGGAATTTGGGAGGAGAATTGATCTCTCTTCTTCCTTGTTCTTGCTTGAATACTCTTTATTTTTCTTGCTTCGGATCTTGGGTGGAGAATTGAAGAACTTCTGTTTCAATCTCACCTTGGGATCTTGTTTAATTTTACTGCACAATTGAATTTCCGTTTCGGTTAAGTGCTTCCTCATCTACTTTCTCTGCAATCTTCATTTCCTTTGCAATTGTTCTTGGTAGATCTAGGAAGGCATTGAGATCTAGACTTGGTTATCTAGTCTCTTGGGTCCTGAGATCTGAATTCCAATTTTACATTCTTTGTTTAATGCTTTTCAATCTCATTTACTTTTCTGTTTTTAGATCCAATTCAATCCAAGTTATCTTCTACTTCTCTGTTTGTTGCAATTTACTTTTCCTTGTTTAATTTCTGCAAATCCAATTCCCAATTCCCTTTATAATTCAAGCCATTTACATTTCTTGCAATTTAAGATTCTGCAATTTACATTTCTTGCATTCTAAGTTTCTGCCATTTAATTTCTTGTTCTTTAAGATTCAGCACTTTAAATTTCAGTTCTCTTTAATTTCATGCAATTTACCCATTCCCTTTACTTTCCATGCAATTTAAATTCTGTTAATCACAAATCTCTCAACCAAATCTTGATTCGCTTGACTAAACCAACCACTAAACTAAAATTGCTCAATCCTTCAATCCCTGTGGGATCGACCTCACTTCCGTGAGTTATTATTACTTGATGCGACCCGGTGCACTTGCCGGTGAGTTTTGTGTCGGATCGTTTTCTGCACATCAAGTTTTTGGCGCCGTTGCCGGGGATTGATTAGATTGACAAAGATTAAGTGAGGTGGTAGTTTAGATCAAGCACTTTTCTCTATTTTTGACTAACACACTAACTGTTTGAAGATTTGCCTCTATTAACACGCTGACTGTTTGAGGTTTTGTCTCAATTAACTACACTCAATTTTCAAAAATACCACTGTGTATTCCTTGTGATTGAGTTGTATGTCACAGGAAAGAAGAGAAACCAGAGGAAAGGCTGTTATTGTAGAAGGGATCTCTGAGGAGGAAGAACATCACGGCATGAAGCCGCAACTCATTGCACTAATCAAGAACAATTGCTCCTATGGTGGGAATCCATTAGAGGATCCTAAACAGCACATATCTGTTTTTCTGAGGACGTGTGATGCTGTCAACTCCGATTGTGCAAATCATGATGCCTATAAGCTCTTGTTATTACCCTTCTCACTAAGGGATGAAGCGGCACAATGGCTTGAAACTTTTCCCCAAGGAAGTATCACTAGTTGGGATGATTTGGTTGCCAAATTTCTAGCCAAATTCTCCTCATCCCAACAAAACAGCAAGATGAAAGAGGGAATACATCCATTCATACAAGGAGAGGAATAACCATTATTCAAAGCATGGGAAAGATACAAGAAAGCAAATGACAAAGTGGGTTTCCAAGTGTTCTATGAAGGATTAACCCCAGAAACAAGAAGAGCGGTGGATTACTTCTCAGATGATTTACTCAAAGCAACAGCAGCTGGCCAAGGAACTGCAGAGTTCAATGACAAGAGAGCCAATAACCAACAATCATTTGAGACCCCATAGAATGCAACTTCAGAAAAGGAGATAATGAATCTTGAAGGAATGAAGGCAGTCATGAATCAAAGCAAACAGCTACATCAGCAAACTCAACAACAATTGGAGTCAATAGCTAGACAAATTGATTTTCTCCATTCTACTACAGTGAATGCATAATTTCCACCATGGAAGCCACATTCTTATCTAAGAATGAGGGGATCTCAACATCAGGAACAAAGGGACTTCAACTACAACAACCCCAATTTCCCAAACCTGCAAAAACACCACCATACCAACAACAATCACTACATACCACCACACTACCCACCCTTCCAACCCCCAACACCCCACAACCAACCAATCTCACAAGACTCTCAGAGGATCACCAATCTGGAGATCTTAGTAGAGAGAATAATGAAACATCAAGAGATGATAAGTAAACACCAGGAGGCCTCACTCGGGAGAATTGAGGGGCAAATGGAACAATTAGCCAAGAACCTCATAGAAATGAGTGAGAAGAGGGCTAAAAGAAAAGAATCACTCATCCAAGATGAGCATCACAAAGCAAAACCTCACTTAGGAGGACAATGGGCCAAGGAGAAGGAAGCTCAGAATCTGAGCTGAGCAAGCACAGAGGATGTCAAGCTAGTGACAATAAAAGAGCGCTTGTTGGGAGGCAACCCAACCGGAGGTAACCATCTTTTCATATCTATTTCAATAAAAAGGGCTAATTAGTTCTATCTATATTGCAAGAAGCCAAGTTTGGTGTTACACACCAAAACAATCTAAAGGAGAATGAAGGATTCTAAGTTTGGTGTTCCACCAAAATCCCATCATAAAATACATTCTCACTTTGCTAGCTTCAAGCATCTAGACGAACTAGTTAACTATTTTGTTGTTTCCTAGTTTTCAGTTTTATTGCTTTTGACAATGAAAAAAAAAATTTATCACACATGGTTAATTTGATGCATGAGAACCATTGGCAAGGCACTAAGTTTGGTGTTCCCACACCAAAGTAAGTTCAAAAGCCCACAAATAAATCATGCAAGCTAACCATTTCTTCTTTCAAGTGCTTGGGGAACAAGCAACTTTCAATATCATTGCAGAGCATCATACAAGCTTTTGGAAAGATTAAGCATCATCAATCAAGGGAATGAAAGAGAAATGTGAAGACCAGCAATGATGATGATGAGGAAGAGGGCAGCAAGCGAACTCCAAAAGGTTGTATTGTTCAGTGATTATTTTGTATCAGATGCTGCTAAATTGAAAGTTACATAATACCCCTGTCTGACTGCATAGTATAGTTTTTCTGCAATTCAATAATCAAGATGTTTGATCATTTACAACACTATACTCTCCAAAACTTGTTTGCACTCAATATGTAAAAAAATGCATCACATGATAGTTCTTTGTTAAGAAGGATTGAGGAATTAAACAGTTTTGAGGCAAGCAAAAGATTAGGAGAAGTGGTGGTTCTAGTTGTGTGATTATGTATTGAGGTTGCATGCTTATGAAAACTTGCATGGGAGCTCATAGGCAGGACATGAAGTTCAAAGAAGTATTGTGGAGATTCTCAAAAATTTATTGATCCAAGAAGCAGCAAACAAAACAAAAGAAAATAAAGAAAATACAAAAGCAAAAAAAAAGGAACATGGCCCAAGGCTCTGAGCATCAATTACTAGGCAGAAAAATAAAGAAGAAACAAAACTCAAAGAGTTGTTAGCCTAGTAAATGCTTGTGGTTGAGTTGTGTCAAAGAGAGAGGCTTGAGCAAGTAAATCCTTAGGGGTGCTTTAACACCTAATACCTTAAAACCAACTGGTTTAGGAGTATTGATTGAAAGCTTATCTAAAGAGTCGCTTTGAGACATGACACTTAGAGTCAAGGCCAAAGCAAAGAAACTATAAGCTGCTTCAAGGTGATTACATATAAAGAGATCTCCATGATACCATTTGGATGGAAATCCTAAGACCTAAGACTCCCAAGATGTAGGGACTAGTGAGCACTGAAGCCCTTGTATGAGCATATGATTTAGAGTTCACCCCACTGTCACTTAATCACTTCACTCACAGGACCTGACAAGTTATTCTTCAATCCGTCTTAATTGGAAGAACCTTTGAGCATAAGTCTTTTCTTGCTTGGGGACAAGCAAGTTTTAAGTTTGGTGTTGTGATGACAAGTCATCTTAGCCTAGTTTCACTAGTCTTTTTCTTTTATTTTCAATTGAATTATGCACTTTCTTGAGCCATAAGCAAGCCAATTGGGTAGATTTTCATGTTTCCTTTGATTTAATCAACCATAGATGAATTAATGCAACTTCATGAGGTTTTATGCTATAATTGTCACATATTATGAAAGAATGAATATCTCATGATTTTGAGCATAGCTTTGATGTGGTTGGTTGATTAATGATAGGTGAAGAAAGCTTGGAGAAAGGTTGAAGCAAGAAGGAATGGCTAGGAGGAAGAGAGGACAAAAAGTTTGAGCAAAAGTTTGCCTCAAACTTTAGCTCAAACTTTTGGAATAAGTGAAAATGAACCATGGAGCAAAAAGCTTGACCAAAAGTTTGCCTCAAACTTTTGCGTAAACTTTTGGGAGAAAAGCTTGAGCCAACGTTTGCCTCAAACTTTTTGGCAAACGTTGGCGCCATGAACAACACACCCTGGAGAGCAAAAGTTTGCGCCAACGTTTGCCTCAAACTTTTTGGCAAACGTTGGCGCCATAAGTGTGCAAGGGGGAGCCAACGTTTGAGCAAAAGTTTGACCCCAAACTTTGGCCCAAACGTTGGTAGCAGCAAGGATGGGTGGCTGATATGAAAAGTTTGAGTAAAAGTTTGCCTCAAACTTTTACTCAAACTTTTACTCATGCTTTCATGATTCCAAACCCGGTTCACTTTGGTTCTCTCACCAACTCCAAGAGCAATCAACCAAGGCCTCTATCAACCCAATTCCATCACGAGCAAAGGCCCAATTCAAGGCTTGAAGACCAATTGAAGAAAGTGTATAAATAGCATAGGATTTAAGTTTTTAGGGAGCTTTTCTTTTCGGTTTTGGATTGAGGGCACTTAGTAGAGAGCTCACTTTACATTTTAGCATTGTTGTTTTTAATTCAAGGGAATTTGGGAGGAGAATTGATCTCTCTTCTTCCTTGTTCTTGCTTGAATACTCTTTATTTTTCTTGCTTCGGATCTTGGGTGGAGAATTGAAGAACTTCTGTTTCAATCTCACCTTGGGATCTTGTTTAATTTTACTGCACAATTGAATTTCCGTTTCGGTTAAGTGCTTCTTCATCTACTTTCTCTGCAATCTTCATTTCCTTTGCAATTGTTCTTGGTAGATCTAGGAAGGCATTGAGATCTAGACTTGGTTATCTAGTCTCTTGGGTCCTGAGATCTGAATTCCAATTTTACATTCTCTGTTTAATGCTTTTCAATCTCATTTACATTTCTGTTTTTAGATCCGATTCAATCCAAGTTATCTTCTACTTCTCTGTTTGTTGCAATTTACTTTTCCTTGTTTAATTTCTGCAAATCCAATTCCCAATTCCCTTTATAATTCAAGCCATTTACATTTCTTGCAATTTAAGATTCTGCAATTTACATTTCTTGCATTCTAAGTTTCTGTCATTTAATTTCTTGTTCTTTAAGATTCAGCACTTTAAATTTCAGTTCTCTTTAATTTCATGCAATTTACCCCATTCCCTTTACTTTCCATGCAATTTAAATTCTGTTAATCACAAATCTCTCAACCAAATCTTGATTCGCTTGACTAAACCAACCACTAAACTAAAATTGCTCAATCCTTCAATCCCTGTCGGATCGACCTCACTCCCGTGAGTTATTATTACTTGATGCGACCCGGTGCACTTGCCGGTGAGTTTTGTGTCGGATCGTTTTCCGCACATCATCTATTCATCGAATAATGCTACACCTAGACAGTTGACTTTTTTTTAGCTGCACTTGTTCACAAATTAAGAATAAATTAATTTATAAAATATAAAATTTTATTTTTTTCTTTTTTTGGATAATTTTGGAATTTTTTAATTTTTTATAATTAGAAAAATTTTTTTTTGTTTCAAAATTAAAAAATAATAAATTTATAGATCTGTATATTTCTAAAAATCTTTATTTTTCAACTTTTTGGTAAAAAGATTATTTTTTTAGTTTCAAAATTTAAAAATAAAAAGTTTTCATCTTTTTTTCTTTCTTCGTAATATTTCTTGACTTTATTTTATTTTTATATTTAAATAAAGAATTTAATTTTTAAGTTTAAAAGTTCAAAAAAATAAAAAATTTTGTCTTTTGAAATCCTAAATTTTTTTTCAAGAATAATTTTTTCTTCACCGGAAAGTGCTATTTTTTTCACAAATTTAGAATAAATTAGTTTTAAAATTTTAAACTTTTTAAATTTTTGTTAATTCGATATTTCGAAAAATCTATATTTTTTAACTTTTTGGTAAAAAGATTATTTTTTTAGTTTCAAAATTTAAAAATAAAAAGTTTTCATCTTTTTTTCTTGTCTTCATAATATTTCTTGACTTTATTTTATTTTTCTATTTAAATAAAAAATTTAATTTTTAAATTTAAAAATTCAAAAAAATATAAAAATTTTGTCTTTTGAAATCCTAAATTTTTTTCGAGAATATTTTTTTATTCACCGGATAGTGCTATTTTTTTCACAAATTTAGAATAAATTAGTTTTAAAATTTTAAACTTTTTAAATTTTTGTTAATTGGATATTTCTAAAAATCTTTATTTTTTAACTTTTTGGTAAAAAGATTATTCTTTTAGTTTCAAAATTTAAAAATAAAAAGTTTTCATCTTTTTTTCTTTCTTCGTAATATTTCTTGACTTTATTTTATTTTTATATTTAAATAAAGAATTTAATTTTTAGGTTTAAAAGTTCAAAAAAATAAAAAATTTTGTCTTTTTAAATGCTAAATTTTTTTTCAAGAATAATTTTTTATTCACCGGATAGTGCTATTTTTTTCACAAATTTAGAATAAATTAGTTTTAAAATTTTAAACTTTTAAAATTTTTGTTAATTCGATATTTCTAAAAATCTTTATTTTTCAACTTTTTGGTAAAAAGATTATTTTTTTAGTTTCAAAATTTAAAAATAAAAAGTTTTCATCTTTTTTTCTTGTCTTCGTAATATTTCTTGACTTTATTTTATTTTTCTATTTAAATAAAAAATTTAATTTTTAAATTTAAAAATTCAAAAAAATAAAAAATTTTGTCTTTTGAAATCCTAAATTTTTTTTTCAAGAATATTTTTTTATTCACCAGATAGTGCTATTTTTTTCACAAATTTAGAATAAACTAGTATTAAAATTTTAAACTTTTTAAATTTTTGTTAATTGGATATTTCTAAAAATCTTTATTTTTCAACTTTTTGGTAAAAAGATTATTTTTTTAGTTTCAAAATTTAAAAATAAAAAGTTTTCATCTTTTTTTCTTTCTTCGTAATATTTCTTGACTTTATTTTATTTTTATATTTAAATAAAGAATTTAATTTTTAAGTTTAAAAGTTGAAAAAAATAAAAAATTTTGTCTTTTGAAATCCTAAATTTTTTTTCAAGAATAATTTTTTCTTCACCGGAAAGTGCTATTTTTTTCACAAATTTAGAATAAATTAGTTTTAAAATTTTAAACTTTTTAAATTTTTGTTAATTCGATATTTCGAAAAATCTATATTTTTTAACTTTTTGGTAAAAAGATTATTTTTTTAGTTTCAAAATTTAAAAATAAAAAGTTTTCATCTTTTTTTCTTGTCTTCATAATATTTCTTGACTTTATTTTATTTTTCTATTTAAATAAAAAATTTAATTTTTAAATTTAAAAATTCAAAAAAATATAAAAATTTTGTCTTTTGAAATCCTAAATTTTTTTCGAGAATATTTTTTTATTCACCGGATAGTGCTATTTTTTTCAAAAATTTAGAATAAATTAGTTTTAAATTTTAAACTTTTTAAATTTTTGTTAATTGGATATTTCTAAAAATCTTTATTTTTCTACTTTTTGGTAAAAAGATTATTTTTTTAGTTTCAAAATTTAAAAATAAAAAAGTTTTCATCTTTTTTTCTTGTCTTCGTAATATTTCTTGACTTTATTTTATTTTTCTATTTCAATAAAAAATTTAATTTTTAAATTTAAAAAAATAAAAAATTTTGTCTTTTGAAATCCTAAATTTTTTTCGAGAATATATTTTTATTCACCGGATAGTGCTATTTTTTTCACAAATTTAGAATAAATTAGTTTTAAAATTTTAAACTTTTTAAATTTTTGTTAATTGGATATTTCGAAAAATCTTTATTTTTCAACTTTTTGGTAAAAAGATTATTTTTTTAGTTTCAAAATTTAAAAATAAAAAGTTTTTCATCTTTTTTCTTGTCTTCGTAATATTTCTTGACTTTATTTTTTTTCTATTTAAATAAAAAATTTAATTTTTAAATTTAAAAATTCAAAAAATAAAAAATTTTGTCTTTTAAAATCCTAAATTTTTTTTCGAGAATATTTTTTATTCACCGGATAGGGCTATTTTTTTCACAAATTTAGAATAAATTAGTTTTAAAATTTTAAACTTTTTAAATTTTTGTTAATTGGATATTTCTAAAAATCTTTATTTTTCAACTTTATGCTAAAAAGATTATTTTTTTAGTTTCAAAATTTAAAAATAAAAAGTTTTCATCTTTTTTTCTTGTCTTCGTAATATTTCTTGACTTTATTTTATTTTTATATTTAAATAAAGAATTTAATTTTTAAGTTTAAAGGTTCAAAAAAATAAAAAATTTTGTCTTTTGAAATCCTAAACTTTTTTTCCAAAATAATTTTTTATTCACCGGATAGTGCTATTTTTTTCACAAATTTAGAATAAATTAGTTTTAAAATTTAAACTTTTTAAATTTTTGTTAATTGGATATTTCTAAAAATCTTTATTTTTTAACTTTTTGGTAAAAAGATTATTTTTTTAGTTTCAAAATTTAAAAATAAAAAGTTTTCATCTTTTTTTCTTGTCTTCATAATATTTCTTGACTTTATTTTATTTTTCTATTTGAATAAAAAATTTAATTTTTAAATTTAAAAATTCAAAAAAATAAAAAATTTTGTCTTTTGAAATCCTAAATTTTTTTTCGAGAATATTTTTTTATTCACCGGATAGTGCTATTTTTTCACAAATTTAGAATAAATTAGTTTTATAATTTTAAACTTTTTAAATTTTTGTTAATTGGATATTTCTAAAAATCTTTATTTTTCAAGCTTTTGGTAAAAAGATTATTTTTTTAGTTTCAAAATTTAAAAATAAAAAGTTTTCATCTTTTTTTCTTGTCTTCGTAATATTTCTTTACTTTATTTTATTTTTCTACTTAAATGAAAAATTTAATTTTTAAATTTAAAAATTCAAAAAATAAAAAATTTTGTCTTTTGAAATCCTAAATTTTTTTTCAAGAATATTTTTTATTCACCGGATAGGGCTATTTTTTTCACAAATTTAGAATAAATTAGTTTTAAAATTTTAAACTTTTTAAATTTTTGTTAATTGGATATTTCTAAAAATCTTTATTTTTCAACTTTATGCTAAAAAGATTATTTTTTTAGTTTCAAAATTTAAAAATAAAAAGTTTTCATCTTTTTTTCTTGTCTTCGTAATATTTCTTGACTTTATTTTATTTTTCTATTTCAATAAAAAATTTAATTTTTAAATTTAAAAAAATAAAAAATTTTGTCTTTTGAAATCCTAAATTTTTTTCGAGAATATATTTTTATTCACCGGATAGTGCTATTTTTTTCACAAATTTAGAATAAATTAGTTTTAAAATTTTAAACTTTTTAAATTTTTGTTAATTGGATATTTCGAAAAATCTTTATTTTTCAACTTTTTGGTAAAAAGATTATTTTTTTAGTTTCAAAATTTAAAAATAAAAAGTTTTCATCTTTTTTTCTTGTCTTCGTAATATTTCTTGACTTTATTTTATTTTTCTACTTAAATGAAAAATTTAATTTTTAAATTTAAAAATTCAAAAAAATAAAAAATTTTGTCTTTTGAAATCCTAAATTTTTTTTCAAGAATATTTTTTTATTCCTCGGATAGTGCTATTTTTTTCACAAATTTAGAATAAATTAGTTTTAAAATTTTAAACTTTTTAAATTTTTGTAATTCGATATTTCTAAAAATCTTTATTTTTCAACTTTTTGGTAAAAAGATTATTTTTTTAGATTCAAAATTTAAAAATAAAAAGTTTTCATCTTTTTTTCTTGTCTTCATAATATTTCTTGACTTTATTTTATTTTTCTATTTGAATAAAAAATTTAATTTTTAAATTTAAAAATTCAAAAAAATAAAAAATTTTGTCTTTTGAAATCCTAAATTTTTTTTCGAGAATATTTTTTTATTCACCGGATAGTGCTATTTTTTCACAAATTTAGAATAAATTAGTTTTATAATTTTAAACTTTTTAAATTTTTGTTAATTGGATATTTCTAAAAATCTTTATTTTTCAAGCTTTTGGTAAAAAGATTATTTTTTTAGTTTCAAAATTTAAAAATAAAAAGTTTTCATCTTTTTTTCTTGTCTTCGTAATATTTCTTTACTTTATTTTATTTTTCTATTTAAATAAAAAATTTAATTTTTAAATTTAAAAATTCAAAAAATAAAAAATTTTGTCTTTTAAAATCCTAAATTTTTTTTCAAGAATATTTTTTATTCACCGGATAGGGCTATTTTTTTCACAAATTTAGAATAAATTAGTTTTAAAATTTTAAACTTTTTAAATTTTTGTTAATTGGATATTTCTAAAAATCTTTATTTTTCAACTTTATGCTAAAAAGATTATTTTTTTAGTTTCAAAATTTAAAAATAAAAAGTTTTCATCTTTTTTTCTTGTCTTCGTAATATTTCTTGACTTTATTTTATTTTTATATTTAAATAAAGAATTTAATTTTTAAGTTTAAAGGTTCAAAAAAATAAAAAATTTTGTCTTTTGAAATCCTAAACTTTTTTTCCAAAATAATTTTTTATTCACCGGATAGTGCTATTTTTTTCACAAATTTAGAATAAATTAGTTTTAAAATTTAAACTTTTTAAATTTTTGTTAATTGGATATTTCTAAAAATCTTTATTTTTTAACTTTTTGGTAAAAAGATTATTTTTTTAGTTTCAAAATTTAAAAATAAAAAGTTTTCATCTTTTTTTCTTGTCTTCATAATATTTCTTGACTTTATTTTATTTTTCTATTTGAATAAAAAATTTAATTTTTAAATTTAAAAATTCAAAAAAATAAAAAATTTTGTCTTTTGAAATCCTAAATTTTTTTTCGAGAATATTTTTTTATTCACCGGATAGTGCTATTTTTTCACAAATTTAGAATAAATTAGTTTTATAATTTTAAACTTTTTAAATTTTTGTTAATTGGATATTTCTAAAAATCTTTATTTTTCAACTTTTTGGTAAAAAGATTATTTTTTTAGTTTCAAAATTTAAAAATAAAAAGTTTTCATCTTTTTTTCTTGTCTTCGTAATATTTCTTGACTTTATTTTATTTTTCTACTTAAATGAAAAATTTAATTTTTAAATTTAAAAATTCAAAAAAATAAAAAATTTTGTCTTTTGAAATCCTAAATTTTTTTTCAAGAATATTTTTTTATTCCCGGATAGTGCTATTTTTTTCACAAATTTAGAATAAATTAGTTTTAAAATTTTAAACTTTTTAAATTTTTGTTAATTCGATATTTCTAAAAATCTTTATTTTTCAACTTTTTGGTAAAAAGATTATTTTTTTAGATTCAAAATTTAAAAATAAAAAGTTTTCATCTTTTTTTCTTGTCTTCATTATATTTCTTGACTTTATTTTATTTTTCTATTTGAATAAAAAATTTAATTTTTAAATTTAAAAATTCAAAAAATAAAAAATTTTGTCTTTTGAAATCCTAAATTTTTTTTCGAGAATATTTTTTTATTCACCGGATAGTGCTATTTTTTCACAAATTTAGAATAAATTAGTTTTATAATTTTAAACTTTTTAAATTTTTGTTAATTGGATATTTCTAAAAATCTTTATTTTTCAAGCTTTTGGTAAAAAGATTATTTTTTTAGTTTCAAAATTTAAAAATAAAAAGTTTTCATCTTTTTTTCTTGTCTTCGTAATATTTCTTTACTTTATTTTATTTTTCTATTTAAATAAAAAATTTAATTTTTAAATTTAAAAATTCAAAAAATAAAAAATTTTGTCTTTTAAAATCCTAAATTTTTTTTCAAGAATATTTTTTATTCACCGGATAGGGCTATTTTTTTCACAAATTTAGAATAAATTAGTTTTAAAATTTTAAACTTTTTAAATTTTTGTTAATTGGATATTTCTAAAAATCTTTATTTTTCAACTTTATGCTAAAAAGATTATTTTTTTAGTTTCAAAATTTAAAAATAAAAAGTTTTCATCTTTTTTTCTTGTCTTCGTAATATTTCTTGACTTTATTTTATTTTTATATTTAAATAAAGAATTTAATTTTTAAGTTTAAAGGTTCAAAAAAATAAAAAATTTTGTCTTTTGAAATCCTAAACTTTTTTTCCAAAATAATTTTTTATTCACCGGATAGTGCTATTTTTTTCACAAATTTAGAATAAATTAGTTTTAAAATTTAAACTTTTTAAATTTTTGTTAATTGGATATTTCTAAAAATCTTTATTTTTAACTTTTTGGTAAAAAGATTATTTTTTTAGTTTCAAAATTTAAAAATAAAAAGTTTTCATCTTTTTTTCTTGTCTTCATAATATTTCTTGACTTTATTTTATTTTTCTATTTGAATAAAAAATTTAATTTTTAAATTTAAAAATTCAAAAAAATAAAAAATTTTGTCTTTTGAAATCCTAAATTTTTTTTCGAAAATATTTTTTTATTCACCGGATAATGCTATTTTTTCACAAATTTAGAATAAATTAGTTTTATAATTTTAAACTTTTTAAATTTTTGTTAATTGGATATTTCTAAAAATCTTTATTTTTCAACTTTTTGGTAAAAAGATTATTTTTTTAGTTTCAAAATTTAAAAATAAAAAGTTTTCATCTTTTTTTCTTGTCTTCGTAATATTTCTTGACTTTATTTTTTTTCTATTTAAATAAAAAATTTAATTTTTAAATTTAAAAATTCAAAAAATAAAAAATTTTGTCTTTTGAAAACCTAAATATTTTTTCAAGAATATTTTTTTATTAACCGGATAGTGCTATTTTTTTCACAAATTTAGAATAAATTAGTTTTAAAATTTTAAACTTTTTAAATTTTTGTTAATTGGATATTTCTAAAAATCTTTATTTTTCAACTTTTTGGTAAAAAGATTTTTTTTAGTTTCAAAACTTAAAAATAAAAAGTTTTCATCTTTTTTTCTTTCTTCGTAATATTTCTTGACTTTATTTTATTTTTATATTTAAATAAAAATTTAATTTTTAAGTTTAAAATTCAAAAAAATAAAAAATTTTGTCTTTTGAAATCCTAAATTTTTTTTCAAGAATATTTTTTATTCACCGGATAGTGCTATTTTTTTCACAAATTTAGAATAAATTAGTTTTAAAATTTTAAACTTTTTAAATTTTTGTTAATTGGATATTTCGAAAAATCTTTATTTTTTAACTTTTTGGTAAAAAGATTATTTTTTTAGTTTCAAAATTTAAAAATAAAAAGTTTTCATCTTTTTTTCTTGTCTTCATAATATTTCTTGACTTTATTTTATTTTTCTATTTGAATAAAAAATTTAATTTTTAAATTTAAAAATTCAAAAAATAAAAAATTTTGTCTTTTGAAATCCTAAATTTTTTTTCGAGAATATTTTTTTATTCACCGGATAGTGTTATTTTTTCACAAATTTAGAATAAATTAGTTTTATAATTTTAAACTTTTTAAATTTTTGTTAATTGGATATTTCTAAAAATCTTTATTTTTCAAGTTTTTGGTAAAAAGATTATTTTTTTAGTTTCAAAATTTAAAAATAAAAAGTTTTCATCTTTTTTTCTTGTCTTCGTAATATTTCTTGACTTTATTTTTTTTCTATTTAAATAAAAATTTAATTTTTAAATTTAAAAATTCAAAAAAATAAAAAATTTTGTCTTTTGAAAACCTAAATATTTTTTCAAGAATATTTTTTTATTAACCGGATAGTGCTATTTTTTCACAAATTTAGAATAAATTAGTTTTAAAATTTTAAACTTTTTAAATTTTTGTTAATTGGATATTTCTAAAAATCTTTATTTTTCAACTTTTTGGTAAAAAGATTTTTTTTTAGTTTCAAAACTTAAAAATAAAAAGTTTTCATCTTTTTTTCTTTCTTCGTAATATTTCTTGACTTTATTTTATTTTTATATTTAAATAAAAATTTAATTTTTAAGTTTTAAAATTCAAAAAATAAAAAATTTTGTCTTTTGAAATCCTAAATTTTTTTCAAGAATATTTTTTTATTCACCGGATAGTGCTATTTTTTTCACAAATTTAGAATAAATTAGTTTTAAAATTTTAAACTTTTTAAATTTTTGTTAATTGGATATTTCGAAAAATCTTTATTTTTAACTTTTTGGTAAAAAGATTATTTTTTTAGTTTCAAAATTTAAAAATAAAAAGTTTTCATCTTTTTTTCTTGTCTTCATAATATTTCTTGACTTTATTTTATTTTTCTATTTGAATAAAAAATTTAATTTTTAAATTTAAAAATTCAAAAAATAAAAAATTTTGTCTTTTGAAATCCTAAATTTTTTTTCGAGAATATTTTTTTATTCACCGGATAGTGTTATTTTTTCACAAATTTAGAATAAATTAGTTTTATAATTTTAAACTTTTTAAATTTTTGTTAATTCGATATTTCTAAAAATCTTTATTTTTCAACTTTTTGGTAAAAAGATTATTTTTTTAGTTTCAAAATTTAAAAATAAAAAGTTTTCATCTTTTTTTCTTGTCTTCGTAATATTTCTTGACTTTATTTTTTTCTATTTAAATAAAAAATTTAATTTTTAAATTTAAAAATTCAAAAAAATAAAAAATTTTGTCTTTTGAAACCTAAATTTTTTTCAAGAATATTTTTTTAATAACCGGATAGTGCTATTTTTTTCACAAATTTAGAATAAATTAGTTTTAAAATTTTAAACTTTTTAAATTTTTGTTAATTGGATATTTCTAAAAATCTTTATTTTTCAACTTTTTGGTAAATAGATTTTTTTTTAGTTTCAAAACTTAAAAATAAAAAGTTTTCATCTTTTTTTCTTTCTTCGTAATATTTCTTGACTGTATTTTATTTTTATATTTAAATAAAAAATTTAATTTTTAAGTTTAAAATTCAAAAAAATAAAAAATTTTGTCTTTTGAAATCCTAAATTTTTTTTCAAGAATATTTTTTTATTCACCGGATAGTGCTATTTTTTTCACAAATTTAGAATAAATTAGTTTTAAAATTTTAAACTTTTTAAATTTTTGTTAATTGGATATTTCGAAAAATCTTTATTTTTTACTTTTTGGTAAAAAGATTATTTTTTTAGTTTCAAAATTTAAAAATAAAAAGTTTTCATCTTTTTTTCTTGTCTTCGTAATATTTCTTGACTTTATTTTTTTTCTATTTAAATAAAAAATTTAATTTTTAAATTTAAAAATTCAAAAAATAAAAAATTTTGTCTTTTGAAACCTAAATATTTTTTCAAGAATATTTTTTTATTAACCGGATAGTGCTATTTTTTTCACAAATTTAGAATAAATTAGTTTTAAAATTTTAAAGTTTTTAAATTTTTGTTAACTGGATATTTCTAAAAATCTTTATTTTTCAACTTTTTGGTAAAAAGATTTTTTTTAGTTTCAAAACTTAAAAATAAAAAGTTTTCATCTTTTTTTCTTTCTTCGTAATATTTCTTGACTTTATTTTATTTTTATATTTAAATAAAAATTTAATTTTTAAGTTTAAAAATTCAAAAAAATAAAAAATTTTGTCTTTTGAAATCCTAAATTTTTTTTCAAGAATATTTTTTTATTCACCGGATAGTGCTATTTTTTTCACAAATTTAGAATAAATTAGTTTTAAAATTTTAAACTTTTTAAATTTTTGTTAATTGGATATTTCGAAAAATCTTTATTTTTACTTTTTGGTAAAAAGATTATTTTTTTAGTTTCAAAATTTAAAAATAAAAAGTTTTCATCTTTTTTTCTTGTCTTCGTAATATTTCTTGACTTTATTTTTTTTCTATTTAAATAAAAAATTTAATTTTTAAATTTAAAAATTCAAAAAAATAAAAAATTTTGTCTTTTGAAACCTAAATATTTTTTCAAGAATATTTTTTTATTAACCGGATAGTGCTATTTTTTTCACAAATTTAGAATAAATTAGTTTTAAAATTTTAAACTTTTTAAATTTTTGTTAATTGGATATTTCTAAAAATCTTTATTTTTCAACTTTTTGGTAAAAAGATTTTTTTTTAGTTTCAAAATTAAAAATAAAATGTTTTCATCTTTTTTTCTTTCTTCGTAATATTTCTTGACTTTATTTTATTTTTTATTTAAATAAAAAGTTTAATTTTTAATTTAAAATTCAAAAAATAAAAAATTTTGTCTTTTGAAATCCTAAATTTTTTTTCAAGAATATTTTTTTATTCACCGGATAGTGCTATTTTTTTCACAAATTTAGAATAAATTAGTTTTAAAATTTTAAACTTTTTAAATTTTTGTTAATTGGATATTTCGAAAAATCTTTATTTTTAACTTTTTGGTAAAAAGATTATTTTTTTAGTTTCAAAATTTAAAAATAAAAAGTTTTCATCTTTTTTTCTTGTCTTCATAATATTTCTTGACTTTATTTTATTTTTCTATTTGAATAAAAAATTTAATTTTTAAATTTAAAAATTCAAAAAATAAAAAATTTTGTCTTTTGAAATCCTAAATTTTTTTCGAGAATATTTTTTTATTCACCGGATAGTGTTATTTTTTCACAAATTTAGAATAAATTAGTTTTATAATTTTAAACTTTTTAAATTTTTGTTAATTGGATATTTCTAAAAATCTTTATTTTTCAACTTTTTGGTAAAAAGATTATTTTTTTAGTTTCAAAATTTAAAAATAAAAAGTTTTCATCTTTTTTTCTTGTCTTCGTAATATTTCTTGACTTTATTTTTTTTCTATTTAAATAAAAAATTTAATTTTTAAATTTAAAAATTCAAAAAAATAAAAAATTTTGTCTTTTGAAACCTAAATTTTTTTCAAGAATATTTTTTTATTACCGGATAGTGCTATTTTTTTCACAAATTTAGAATAAATTAGTTTTAAAATTTTAAACTTTTTAAATTTTTGTTAATTGGATATTTCTAAAAATCTTTATTTTTCAACTTTTTGGTAAAAAGATTTTTTTTTAGTTTCAAAACTTTAAAAATAAAAAGTTTTCATCTTTTTTTCTTTCTTCGTAATATTTCTTGACTTTATTTTATTTTTTATTTAAATAAAAAATTTAATTTTTAAGTTTTAAAAATTCAAAAAATAAAAAATTTTGTCTTTTGAAATCCTAAATTTTTTCAAGAATATTTTTTTATTCACCGGATAGTGCTATTTTTTTCACAAATTTAGAATAAATTAGTTTTAAAATTTTAAACTTTTTAAATTTTTGTTAATTGGATATTTCGAAAAATCTTTATTTTTAACTTTTTGGTAAAAAGATTATTTTTTTAGTTTCAAAATTTAAAAATAAAAAGTTTTCATCTTTTTTTCTTGTCTTCATAATATTTCTTGACTTTATTTTATTTTTCTATTTGAATAAAAAATTTAATTTTTAAATTTAAAAATTCAAAAAAATAAAAAATTTTGTCTTTTGAAATCCTAAATTTTTTTTCGAGAATATTTTTTTATTCACCGGATAGTGCTATTTTTTCACAAATTTAGAATAAATTAGTTTTATAATTTTAAACTTTTTAAATTTTTGTTAATTGGATATTTCTAAAAATCTTTATTTTTCAACTTTTTGGTAAAAAGATTATTTTTTTAGTTTCAAAATTTAAAAATAAAAAGTTTTCATCTTTTTTTCTTGTCTTCGTAATATTTCTTGACTTTATTTTTTTTCTATTTAAATAAAAATTTAATTTTTAAATTTAAAAATTCAAAAAATAAAAAATTTTGTCTTTTGAAACCTAAATTTTTTTCAAGAATATTTTTTTATTCACCGGATAGTGCTATTTTTTTCACAAATTTAGAATAAATTAGTTTTAAAATTTTAAACTTTTTAAATTTTTGTTAATTGGATATTTCTAAAAATCTTTATTTTTCAACTTTTTGGTAAAAAGATTTTTTTTTAGTTTCAAAATTTAAAAATAAAAAGTTTTCATCTTTTTTTCTTTCTTCGTAATATTTCTTGACTTTATTTTATTTTTTATTTAAATAAAAAATTTAATTTTTAAATTTAAAAATTCAAAAAATAAAAAATTTTGTCTTTTGAAATCCTAAATTTTTTTTCAAGAATATTTTTTTATTCACCGGATAGTGCTATTTTTTTCACAAATTTAGAATAAATTAGTTTTAAAATTTTAAACTTTTTAAATTTTTGTTAATTGGATATTTCTAAAAATCTTTATTTTTAACTTTTTGGTAAAAAGATTATTTTTTTAGTTTCAAAATTTAAAAATAAAAAGTTTTCATCTTTTTTTCTTGTCTTCGTAATATTTCTTGACTTTATTTTATTTTTCTATTTAAATAAAAAATTTAATTTTTAAATTTAAAAATTCAAAAAAATAAAAAATTTTGTCTTTTGAAATCCTAAATTTTTTTTCGAGAATATTTTTTTATTCACCGGATAGTGCTATTTTTTTCACAAATTTAGAATAAATTAGTTTTAAAATTTTAAACTTTTTAAATTTTTGTTAATTGGATATTTCTAAAAATCTTTATTTTTCAACTTTTTGGTAAAAAGATTATTTTTTAGTTTCAAAATTTAAAAATAAAAAGTTTTCATCTTTTTTTCTTGTCTTCGTAATATTTCTTGACTTTATTTTATTTTTCTATTTAAATAAAAATTTAATTTTTAAATTTAAAAATTCAAAAAATAAAAAATTTTGTCTTTTGAAATCCTAAATTTTTTTCAAGAATATTTTTTATTCACCGGATAGTGCTATTTTTTTCACAAATTTAGAATAAATTAGTTTTAAAATTTTAAACTTTTTAAATTTTTGTTAATTGGATATTTCTAAAAATCTTTATTTTTAACTTTTTGGTAAAAAGATTATTTTTTTAGTTTCAAAATTTAAAAATAAAAAGTTTTCATCTTTTTTTCTTGTCTTCGTAATATTTCTTGACTTTATTTTATTTTTCTATTTAAATAAAAAATTTAATTTTTAAATTTAAAAATTCAAAAAAATAAAAAATTTTGTCTTTTGAAATCCTAAATTTTTTTTCGAGAATATTTTTTTATTCACCGGATAGTGCTATTTTTTCACAAATTTAGAATAAATTAGTTTTAAAATTTTAAACTTTTTAAATTTTTGTTAATTGGATATTTCTAAAAATCTTTATTTTTCAACTTTTTGGTAAAAAGATTATTTTTTTAGTTTCAAAATTTAAAAATAAAAAGTTTTCATCTTTTTTTCTTGTCTTCGTAATATTTCTTGACTTTATTTTTTTTCTATTTAAATAAAAATTTAATTTTTAAATTTAAAAATTCAAAAAAATAAAAAATTTTGTCTTTTGAAATCCTAAATTTTTTTCAAGAATATTTTTTATTCACCGGATAGTGCTATTTTTTTCACAAATTTAGAATAAATTAGTTTTAAAATTTTAAACTTTTTAAATTTTTGTTAATTGGATATTTCTAAAAATCTTTATTTTTCAACTTTTTGGTAAAAAGATTATTTTTTTAGTTTCAAAATTTAAAAATAAAAAGTTTTCATCTTTTTTTCTTGTCTTCGTAATATTTCTTGACTTTATTTTATTTTTTATTTAAATAAAAAATTTAATTTTTAAATTTAAAATTCAAAAAAATAAAAAATTTTGTCTTTTGAAATCCTAAATTTTTTTCAAGAATATTTTTTTATTCACCGGATAGTGCTATTTTTTTCACAAATTTAGAATAAATTAGTTTTAAAATTTTAAACTTTTTAAATTTTTGTTAATTGGATATTTCTAAAAATCTTTATTTTTAACTTTTTGGTAAAAAGATTATTTTTTTAGTTTCAAAATTTAAAAATAAAAAGTTTTCATCTTTTTTTCTTGTCTTCATAATATTTCTTGACTTTATTTTATTTTTCTATTTAAATAAAAAATTTAATTTTTAAATTTAAAAATTCAAAAAAATAAAAAATTTTGTCTTTTGAAATCCTAAATTTTTTTCGAGAATATTTTTTTATTCACCGGATAGTGCTATTTTTTCACAAATTTAGAATAAATTAGTTTTAAAATTTTAAACTTTTTAAATTTTTGTTAATTGGATATTTCTAAAAATCTTTATTTTTCAACTTTTTGGTAAAAAGATTATTTTTTTAGTTTCAAAATTTAAAAATAAAAAGTTTTCATCTTTTTTCTTGTCTTCGTAATATTTCTTGACTTTATTTTTTTTCTATTTAAATAAAAATTTAATTTTTAAATTTAAAAATTCAAAAAAATAAAAAATTTTGTCTTTTGAAATCCTAAATTTTTTTCAAGAATATTTTTTTATTCACCGGATAGTGCTATTTTTTTCACAAATTTAGAATAAATTAGTTTTAAAATTTTAAACTTTTTAAATTTTTGTTAATTGGATATTTCTAAAAATCTTTATTTTTCAACTTTTTGGTAAAAAGATTATTTTTTAGTTTCAAAATTTAAAAATAAAAAGTTTTCATCTTTTTTTCTTGTCTTCGTAATATTTCTTGACTTTATTTTATTTTTCTATTTAAATAAAAAATTTAATTTTTAAATTTAAAATTCAAAAAAATAAAAAATTTTGTCTTTTGAAATCCTAAATTTTTTTCAAGAATATTTTTTATTCACCGGATAGTGCTATTTTTTTCACAAATTTAGAATAAATTAGTTTTAAAATTTTAAACTTTTTAAATTTTTGTTAATTGGATATTTCAAAAATCTTTATTTTTCAACTTTTTGGTAAAAAGATTATTTTTTTAGTTTCAAAATTTAAAAATAAAAAGTTTTCATCTTTTTTCTTGTCTTCGTAATATTTCTTGACTTTATTTTTTTTCTATTTAAATAAAAAATTTAATTTTTAAATTTAAAAATTCAAAAAATAAAAAATTTTGTCTTTTGAAATCCTAAATTTTTTTTCAGAATATTTTTTTATTCACCGGATAGTGCTATTTTTTCACAAATTTAGAATAAATTAGTTTTAAATTTTAAACTTTTTAAATTTTTGTTAATTGGATATTTCTAAAAATCTTTATTTTTCAACTTTTGGTAAAAAGATTATTTTTTAGTTTCAAAATTTAAAAATAAAAAGTTTTCATCTTTTTTCTTGTCTTCGTAATATTTCTTGACTTTATTTTTTTTTATTTAATAAAAATTTTTTTAATTTAAAATTCAAAAATAAAATTT
>NW_027255449.1:246005-292981 GCF_003086295.3 Arachis hypogaea
TAATAAAAATAATCTTTTACCAAAAGTTGAAAATAAAGATTTTAGAAATATCCAATTAACAAAATTTAAAAGTTTAAAATTTAAACTAATTTATTTAAATTGTGAAAAAATAGCACTATCCGGTAATAAAAAATATTCTTAAAAAAATTTAGGATTTCAAAAGACAAAATTTTTTATTTTTTTGAATTTTTAAATTTAAAATTAAATTTTTATTTAAATAGAAAAAAAATAAAGTAAGAAATATTACGAAGACAAGAAAAAAAGATGAAAACTTTTATTTTAAATTTTGAAACTAAAAAAATAATCTTTTACCAAAAAGTTGAAAAATAAAGATTTTAGAAATATCCAATTAACAAAAATTTAAAAGTTTAAAATTTTAAAACTAATTTATTCTAAATTTGTGAAAAAAATAGCACTATCCGGTGAATAAAAAATATTCTTGAAAAAAAATTTAGGATTTCAAAAGACAAAATTTTTTATTTTTTTGAATTTTTAAATTTAAAAATTAAATTTTTTATTTAAATAGAAAAATAAAATAAGTCAAGAAATATTACGAAGACAAGAAAAAAGATGAAAACTTTTATTTTAAATTTTGAAACTAAAAAAATAATCTTTTTACCAAAAAGTTGAAAAATAAAGATTTTTAGAAATATCCAATTAACAAAAATTTAAAAGTTTAAAATTTAAAACTAATTTATTCTAATTTGTGAAAAAATAGCACTATCCGGTGAATAAAAAATATTCTTGAAAAAAATTTAGGATTTCAAAAGACAAATTTTTATTTTTTGAATTTTTAAATTTAAAAATTAAATTTTTTATTTAAATAAAAAAAATAAAGTCAAGAAATATTACGAAGACAAGAAAAAAGATGAAAACTTTTTATTTTAAATTTTGAAACTAAAAAATAATCTTTTACCAAAAAGTTGAAAAATAAAGATTTTAGAAATATCCAATTAACAAAAATTTAAAATTTAAAATTTTAAAACTAATTTATTCTAAATTTGTGAAAAAATAGCACTATCCGGTGAATAAAAAATATTCTTGAAAAAAATTTAGGATTTCAAAAGACAAAATTTTTTATTTTTTGAATTTTAAATTAAAAATTAAATTTTTATTTAAATAGAAAAATAAAATAAAGTCAAGAAATATTACGAAGACAAGAAAAAAGATGAAACTTTTTATTTTTAAATTTTGAAACTAAAAAAATAATCTTTTTACCAAAAAGTTGAAAAATAAAGATTTTTAGAAATATCCAATTAACAAAAATTTAAAAAGTTTAAAATTTTAAAACTAATTTATTCTAAATTTGTGAAAAAAATAGCACTATCCGGTGAATAAAAAATATTCTTGAAAAAAAATTAGGATTTCAAAAGACAAAATTTTTTATTTTTTTGAATTTTTAAATTTAAAAATTAAATTTTTTATTTAAATAAAAAAAAATAAAGTCAAGAAATATTACGAAGACAAGAAAAAAAGATGAAAACTTTTTATTTTTAAATTTTGAAACTAAAAAAATAATCTTTTTACCAAAAAGTTGAAAAATAAAGATTTTAGAAATATCCAATTAACAAAAATTTAAAAGTTTAAAATTTTAAACTAATTTATTCTAAATTTGTGAAAAAAATAGCACTATCCGGTGAATAAAAAATATTCTTGAAAAAAATTTAGGATTTCAAAAGACAAAATTTTTATTTTTTGAATTTTAAATTAAAAATTAAATTTTTATTTAAATAAAAATAAAATAAAGTCAAGAAATATTACGAAGACAAGAAAAAAAGATGAAAACTTTTTATTTTTAAATTTTGAAACTAAAAAAATAATCTTTTTACCAAAAAGTTGAAAAATAAAGATTTTTAGAAATATCCAATTAACAAAAATTTAAAAAGTTTAAAATTTTAAAACTAATTTATTCTAAATTTGTGAAAAAAATAGCACTATCCGGTGAATAAAAAATATTCTTGAAAAAAAATTTAGGATTTCAAAAGACAAAATTTTTTATTTTTTTGAATTTTTAAATTTAAAAATTAAATTTTTATTTAAATAGAAAAAAAAATAAAGTCAAGAAATATTACGAAGACAAGAAAAAAAGATGAAAACTTTTTATTTTTAAATTTTGAAACTAAAAAAATAATCTTTTTACCAAAAAGTTGAAAAATAAAGATTTTTAGAAATATCCAATTAACAAAAATTTAAAAAGTTTAAAATTTTAAAACTAATTTATTCTAAATTTGTGAAAAAATAGCACTATCGGTGAATAAAAAATATTCTTGAAAAAAAATTAGGATTTCAAAAGACAAAATTTTTTATTTTTTGAATTTTTAAATTAAAAATTAAATTTTTATTTAAATAAAAAAAAATAAAGTCAAGAAATATTACGAAGACAAGAAAAAAAGATGAAAACTTTTTATTTTTAAATTTTGAAACTAAAAAAATAATCTTTTTACCAAAAAGTTGAAAAATAAAGATTTTTAGAAATATCCAATTAACAAAAATTTAAAAAGTTTAAAATTTTAAAACTAATTTATTCTAAATTTGTGAAAAAAATAGCACTATCCGGTGAATAAAAAATATTCTTGAAAAAAAATTTAGGATTTCAAAAGACAAAATTTTTTATTTTTTTGAATTTTTAAATTTAAAAATTAAATTTTTTATTTAAATAGAAAAAAAATAAAGTCAAGAAATATTACGAAGACAAGAAAAAAAGATGAAAACTTTTTATTTTTAAATTTTGAAACTAAAAAAATAATCTTTTTACCAAAAAGTTGAAAAATAAAGATTTTTAGAAATATCCAATTAACAAAAATTTAAAAAGTTTAAAATTTTAAAACTAATTTATTCTAAATTTGTGAAAAAAATAGCACTATCCGGTGAATAAAAAAATATTCTTGAAAAAAAATTAGGATTTCAAAAGACAAAATTTTTTATTTTTTGAATTTTTAAATTTAAAAATTAAATTTTTTATTTAAATAGAAAAAAAATAAAGTCAAGAAATATTACGAAGACAAGAAAAAAAGATGAAAACTTTTTATTTTTAAATTTTGAAACTAAAAAAATAATCTTTTTACCAAAAAGTTGAAAAATAAAGATTTTTAGAAATATCCAATTAACAAAAATTTAAAAAGTTTAAAATTTTAAAACTAATTTATTCTAAATTTGTGAAAAAATAGCACTATCCGGTGAATAAAAAATATTCTTGAAAAAAAATTTAGGATTTCAAAAGACAAAATTTTTTATTTTTTGAATTTTTAAATTTAAAAATTAAATTTTTTATTTAAATAGAAAAAAAATAAAGTCAAGAAATATTACGAAGACAAGAAAAAAAGATGAAAACTTTTTATTTTTAAATTTTGAAACTAAAAAAATAATCTTTTTACCAAAAAGTTGAAAAATAAAGATTTTTAGAAATATCCAATTAACAAAAATTTAAAAAGTTTAAAATTTTAAAACTAATTTATTCTAAATTTGTGAAAAAAATAGCACTATCCGGTGAATAAAAAATATTCTTGAAAAAAAATTTAGGATTTCAAAAGACAAAATTTTTTATTTTTTGAATTTTTAAATTTAAAAATTAAATTTTTATTTAAATAAAAAAAAATAAAGTCAAGAAATATTACGAAGACAAGAAAAAAAGATGAAAACTTTTTATTTTTAAATTTTGAAACTAAAAAAATAATCTTTTTACCAAAAAGTTGAAAAATAAAGATTTTTAGAAATATCCAATTAACAAAAATTTAAAAGTTTAAAATTTTAAAACTAATTTATTCTAAATTTGTGAAAAAATAGCACTATCCGGTGAATAAAAAATATTCTTGAAAAAAATTTAGGATTTCAAAAGACAAAATTTTTTATTTTTTTGAATTTTAAATTTAAAAATTAAATTTTTATTTAAATAGAAAAAAAATAAAGTCAAGAAATATTACGAAGACAAGAAAAAAAGATGAAAACTTTTTATTTTTAAATTTTGAAACTAAAAAAATAATCTTTTTACCAAAAAGTTGAAAAATAAAGATTTTTAGAAATATCCAATTAACAAAAATTTAAAAAGTTTAAAATTTTAAAACTAATTTATTCTAAATTTGTGAAAAAAATAGCACTATCCGGTGAATAAAAAATATTCTTGAAAAAAAATTTAGGATTTCAAAAGACAAAATTTTTTATTTTTTTGAATTTTTAAATTTAAAAATTAAATTTTTTATTTAAATAGAAAAAAATAAAGTCAAGAAATATTACGAAGACAAGAAAAAAAGATGAAAACTTTTTATTTTTAAATTTTGAAACTAAAAAATAATCTTTTTACCAAAAAGTTGAAAAATAAAGATTTTTAGAAATATCCAATTAACAAAAATTTAAAAAGTTTAAAATTTTAAAACTAATTTATTCTAAATTTGTGAAAAAAATAGCACTATCCGGTGAATAAAAAATATTCTTGAAAAAAATTTAGGATTTCAAAAGACAAAATTTTTTATTTTTTTGAATTTTAAATTTAAAAATTAAATTTTTATTTAAATAGAAAATAAAATAAAGTCAAGAAATATTACGAAGACAAGAAAAAAAGATGAAAACTTTTTATTTTTAAATTTTGAAACTAAAAAAATAATCTTTTTACCAAAAAGTTGAAAAATAAAGATTTTTAGAAATATCCAATTAACAAAAATTTAAAAAGTTTAAAATTTTAAAACTAATTTATTCTAAATTTGTGAAAAAAATAGCACTATCCGGTGAATAAAAAAATATTCTTGAAAAAAAATTTAGGATTTCAAAAGACAAAATTTTTTATTTTTTTGAATTTTTAAATTTAAAAATTAATTTTTTATTTAAATAGAAAAAAAATAAAGTCAAGAAATATTACGAAGACAAGAAAAAAAGATGAAAACTTTTTATTTTTAAATTTTGAAACTAAAAAAATAATCTTTTTACCAAAAAGTTGAAAAATAAAGATTTTTAGAAATATCCAATTAACAAAAATTTAAAAAGTTTAAAATTTTAAAACTAATTTATTCTAAATTTGTGAAAAAAATAGCACTATCCGGTGAATAAAAAATATTCTTGAAAAAAATTTAGGATTTCAAAAGACAAAATTTTTTATTTTTTTGAATTTTTAAATTTAAAAATTAAATTTTTTATTTAAATAGAAAAAAAATAAAGTCAAGAAATATTACGAAGACAAGAAAAAAAGATGAAAACTTTTTATTTTTAAATTTTGAAACTAAAAAAATAATCTTTTTACCAAAAAGTTGAAAAATAAAGATTTTTAGAAATATCCAATTAACAAAAATTTAAAAAGTTTAAAATTTTAAAACTAATTTATTCTAAATTTGTGAAAAAAATAGCACTATCCGGTGAATAAAAAAATATTCTTGAAAAAAAATTTAGGATTTCAAAAGACAAAATTTTTTATTTTTTGAATTTTTAAATTTAAAAATTAAATTTTTATTTAAATAGAAAAAAAATAAAGTCAAGAAATATTACGAAGACAAGAAAAAAAGATGAAAACTTTTTATTTTTAAATTTTGAAACTAAAAAAATAATCTTTTTACCAAAAAGTTGAAAAATAAAGATTTTTAGAAATATCCAATTAACAAAAATTTAAAAAGTTTAAAATTTTAAAACTAATTTATTCTAAATTTGTGAAAAAAATAGCACTATCCGGTGAATAAAAAAATATTCTTGAAAAAAAATTAGGATTTCAAAAGACAAAATTTTTTATTTTTTTAATTTTTAAATTTAAAAATTAAATTTTTTATTTAAATAGAAAATAAAATAAAGTCAAGAAATATTACGAAGACAAGAAAAAAAGATGAAAACTTTTTATTTTTAAATTTTGAAACTAAAAAAAAATCTTTTTACCAAAAAGTTGAAAAATAAAGATTTTTAGAAATATCCAATTAACAAAAATTTAAAAAGTTTAAAATTTTAAAACTAATTTATTCTAAATTTGTGAAAAAAATAGCACTATCCGGTGAATAAAAAATATTCTTGAAAAAAAATTTAGGATTTCAAAAGACAAAATTTTTTATTTTTTGAATTTTTAAATTTAAAAATTAAATTTTTTATTTAAATAGAAAAAAAATAAAGTCAAGAAATATTACGAAGACAAGAAAAAAAGATGAAAACTTTTTATTTTTAAATTTTGAAACTAAAAAAATAATCTTTTTACCAAAAAGTTGAAAAATAAAGATTTTTAGAAATATCCAATTAACAAAAATTTAAAAAGTTTAAAATTTTAAAACTAATTTATTCTAAATTTGTGAAAAAAATAGCACTATCCGGTGAATAAAAAATATTCTTGAAAAAAAATTTAGGATTTCAAAAGACAAAATTTTTTATTTTTTGAATTTTTAAATTTAAAAATTAAATTTTTATTTAAATAGAAAAAAAATAAAGTCAAGAAATATTACGAAGACAAGAAAAAAAGATGAAAACTTTTTATTTTTAAATTTTGAAACTAAAAAAATAATCTTTTTACCAAAAAGTTGAAAAATAAAGATTTTTAGAAATATCCAATTAACAAAAATTTAAAAGTTTAAAATTTTAAAACTAATTTATTCTAAATTTGTGAAAAAAATAGCACTATCCGGTGAATAAAAAATATTCTGAAAAAAAATTTAGGATTTCAAAAGACAAAATTTTTTATTTTTTTGAATTTTAAATTAAAAATTAAATTTTTATTTAAATATAAAAATAAAATAAAGTCAAGAAATATTACGAAGACAAGAAAAAAAGATGAAAACTTTTTATTTTTAAATTTTGAAACTAAAAAAATAATCTTTTTACCAAAAAGTTGAAAAATAAAGATTTTTAGAAATATCCAATTAACAAAAATTTAAAAAGTTTAAAATTTTAAAACTAATTTATTCTAAATTTGTGAAAAAAATAGCACTATCCGGTGAATAAAAAAATATTCTTGAAAAAAAATTTAGGATTTCAAAAGACAAAATTTTTTATTTTTTTGAATTTTTAAATTTAAAAATTAAATTTTTTATTTAAATAGAAAAAAAATAAAGTCAAGAAATATTACGAAGACAAGAAAAAAAGATGAAAACTTTTTATTTTTAAATTTTGAAACTAAAAAAATAATCTTTTTACCAAAAAGTTGAAAAATAAAGATTTTTAGAAATATCCAATTAACAAAAATTTAAAATTTAAAATTTTAAAACTAATTTATTCTAAATTTGTGAAAAAAATAGCACTATCCGGTGAATAAAAAATATTCTGGAAAAAAATTTAGGATTTCAAAAGACAAAATTTTTATTTTTTGAATTTTAAATTTAAAAATTAAATTTTTATTTAAATAAAAAATAAAATAAAGTCAAGAAATATTACGAAGACAAGAAAAAAAGATGAAAACTTTTTATTTTTAAATTTTGAAACTAAAAAAATAATCTTTTTACCAAAAAGTTGAAAAATAAAGATTTTTAGAAATATCCAATTAACAAAAATTTAAAAAGTTTAAAATTTTAAAACTAATTTATTCTAAATTTGTGAAAAAAATAGCACTATCCGGTGAATAAAAAAATATTCTTGAAAAAAAATTTAGGATTTCAAAAGACAAAATTTTTTATTTTTTTGAATTTTTAAATTTAAAAATTAAATTTTTTATTTAAATAGAAAAAAAATAAAGTCAAGAAATATTACGAAGACAAGAAAAAAAGATGAAAACTTTTTATTTTTAAATTTTGAAACTAAAAAAATAATCTTTTTACCAAAAAGTTGAAAAATAAAGATTTTTAGAAATATCCAATTAACAAAAATTTAAAAAGTTTAAAATTTTAAAATAATTTATTCTAAATTTGTGAAAAAAATAGCACTATCCGGTGAATAAAAAATATTCTTGAAAAAAAATTTAGGATTTCAAAAGACAAAATTTTTTATTTTTTTGAATTTTTAAATTTAAAAATTAAATTTTTTATTTAAATAGAAAAAAAATAAAGTCAAGAAATATTACGAAGACAAGAAAAAAAGATGAAAACTTTTTATTTTTAAATTTTGAAACTAAAAAAATAATCTTTTTACCAAAAAGTTGAAAAATAAAGATTTTTAGAAATATCCAATTAACAAAAATTTAAAAGTTTAAAATTTTAAAACTAATTTATTCTAAATTTGTGAAAAAAATAGCACTATCCGGTAATAAAAAAATATTCTTGAAAAAAAATTTAGGATTTCAAAAGACAAATTTTTTATTTTTTTGAATTTTTAAATTTAAAAATTAAATTTTTATTTAAATAGAAAATAAAATAAAGTCAAGAAATATTACGAAGACAAGAAAAAAAGACGAAAACTTTTTATTTTTAAATTTTGAAACTAAAAAAATAATCTTTTTACCAAAAAGTTGAAAAATAAAGATTTTTCGAAATATCCAATTAACAAAAATTTAAAAAGTTTAAAATTTTAAAACTAATTTATTCTAAATTTGTGAAAAAAATAGCACTATCCGGTGAATAAAAAAATATTCTTGAAAAAAAATTTAGGATTTCAAAAGACAAAATTTTTTATTTTTTTGAATTTTTAAATTTAAAAATTAAATTTTTTATTTAAATAGAAAAAAAATAAAGTCAAGAAATATTACGAAGACAAGAAAAAAAGATGAAAACTTTTTATTTTTAAATTTTGAAACTAAAAAAATAATCTTTTTACCAAAAGTTGAAAAATAAAGATTTTTAGAAATATCCAATTAACAAAAATTTAAAAGTTTAAAATTTTAAAATAATTTATTCTAAATTTGTGAAAAAAATAGCACTATCCGGTGAATCAAAAAATATTCTTGAAAAAAAATTTAGGATTTCAAAAGACAAAATTTTTTATTTTTTGAATTTTTAAATTTAAAAATTAAATTTTTTATTTAAATAAAAAAAAATAAAGTCAAGAAATATTACGAAGACAAGAAAAAAAGATGAAAACTTTTTATTTTTAAATTTTGAAACTAAAAAAATAATCTTTTACCAAAAAGTTGAAAAATAAAGATTTTTAGAAATATCCAATTCACAAAAATTTAAAATTTAAAATTTTAAAACTAATTTATTCTAAATTTGTGAAAAAAAACACTATCCGGTGAATAAAAAATATTCTTGAAAAAAAATTTAGGATTTCAAAAGACAAAATTTTTTATTTTTTGAACTTTAAACTTAAAAATTAAATTCTTTATTTAAATATAAAAATAAAATAAAGTCAAGAAATATTACGAAGACAAGAAAAAAAGATGAATACTTTTTATTTTTAAATTTTGAAACTAAAAAAATAATCTTTTTACCAAAAAGTTGAAAAATAAAGATTTTTCGAAATATCCAATTAACAAAAATTTAAAAAGTTTAAAATTTTAAAACTAATTTATTCTAAATTTGTGAAAAAAATAGCACTATCCGGTTAATAAAAAAATATTCTTGAAAAAAAATTTAGGATTTCAAAAGACAAAATTTTTTATTTTTTGAATTTTTAAATTTAAAAATTAAATTTTTATTTAAATAGAAAAAAATAACTCAAGAAATATTACGAAGACAAGAAAAAAAGATGAAAACTTTTTATTTTTAAATTTTGAAACTAAAAAAATAATCTTTTTACCAAAAAGTTGAAAAATAAAGATTTTTAGAAATATCCAATTAACAAAAATTTAAAAAGTTTAAAATTTTAAAATAATTTATTCTAAATTTGTGAAAAAAATAGCACTATCCGGTGAATAAAAAAATATTCTTGAAAAAAAATTTATGATTTCAAAAGACAAAATTTTTTATTTTTTGAATTTTTAAATTTAAAAATTAAATTTTTTATTTAAATAGAAAAAAAATAAAGTCAAGAAATATTACGAAGACAAGAAAAAAAGATGAAAACTATTTATTTTTAAATTTTGAAACTAAAAAATAATCTTTTTACCAAAAGTTGAAAAATAAAGATTTTTAGAAATATCCAATTAACAAAAATTTACAAAGTTTAAATTTTAAAACTAATTTATTCTAAATTTGTGAAAAAATAGCACTATCCGGTAATAAAAAAATATCTTGAAAAAAAATTTAGGATTTCAAAAGACAAAATTTTTTATATTTTTGAATTTTTAAATTTAAAAATTAAATTTTTATTTAAATAGAAAATAAAATAAAGTCAAGAAATATTACGAAGACAAGAAAAAAAGAGAAAACTTTTTATTTTTAAATTTTGAAACTAAAAAATAATCTTTTACCAAAAAGTTGAAAAATAAAGATTTTTAGAAATATCCAATTAACAAAAATTTAAAAAGTTTAAAATTTTAAAACTAATTTATTCTAAATTTGTGAAAAAAATAGCACTATCCGGTGAATAAAAAATATTCTCGAAAAAAATTTAGGATTTCAAAAGACAAAATTTTTTATTTTTTAATTTTTAAATTAAAAATTAAATTTTTTATTTAAATAGAAAAATAAAATAAAGTCAAGAAATATTACGAAGAAAGAAAAAAGATGAAAACTTTTTATTTTTAAATTTTGAAACTAAAAAAATAATCTTTTTACCAAAAAGTAGAAAAATAAAGATTTTTAGAAATATCCAATTAACAAAAATTTAAAAAGTTTAAAATTTAAAATTAATTTATTCTAAATTTTGAAAAAAATAGCACTATCCGGTTAATAAAAAATATTCTCGAAAAAAATTTAGGATTTCAAAAGACAAAATTTTTTATTTTTTGAATTTTTAAATTTAAAAATTAAATTTTTTATTTAAATAGAAAATAAAATAAAGTCAAGAAATATTATGAAGACAAGAAAAAAAGATGAAAACTTTTTATTTTTAAATTTTGAAACTAAAAAAATAATCTTTTTACCAAAAAGTTAAAAATAAAGATTTTTGAAATATCCAATTAACAAAAATTTAAAAAGTTTAAATTTAAAACTAATTTATTCTAAATTTTGAAAAAAATAGCACTATCCGGTGAATAAAAAAATATTCTCGAAAAAAATTTAGGATTTCAAAAGACAAAATTTTTATTTTTTGAACTTTAAACTTAAAAATTAAATTCTTTATTTAAATAAAAAATAAAATAAAGTCAAGAAATATTACGAAGACAAGAAAAAAAGATGAAAACTTTTTATTTTTAAATTTTGAAACTAAAAAAATAATCTTTTTACCAAAAAGTTGAAAAATAAAGATTTTTAGAAATATCCAATTAACAAAAATTTAAAAAGTTTAAAATTTTAAAACTAATTTATTATAAATTTGTGACAAAAAATAGCACTATCCGGTTAATAAAAAAATATTCTTGAAAAAAAATTTAGGATTTCAAAGACAAAATTTTTTATTTTTTGAATTTTTAAATTTAAAAATTAAATTTTTTATTTAAATAGAAAAAAAATAAACTCAAGAAATATTACGTAGACAAGAAAAAAAGATGAAAACTTTTTATTTTTAAATTTTGAAACTAAAAAAATAATCTTTTTACCAAAAAGTTGAAAATAAAGCTTTTTAGAAATATCCAATTAACAAAAATTTAAAAAGTTTAAAATTTTAAAATAATTTATTCTAAATTTGTGAAAAAAATAGCACTATCGGTGAATCAAAAAATATTCTTGAAAAAAAATTTAGGATTTCAAAAGACAAAATTTTTTATTTTTTTGAATTTTTAAATTTAAAAATTAAATTTTTTATTTAAGTAGAAAAAAAATAAAGTAAAGAAATATTACGAAGACAAGAAAAAAAGATGAAAACTATTTATTTTTAAATTTTGAAACTAAAAAATAATCTTTTTACCAAAAAGTTGAAAAATAAAGATTTTTAGAAATATCCAATTAACAAAAATTTACAAAGTTTAAATTTTAAAACTAATTTATTCTAAATTTGTGAAAAAAATAGCACTATCCGGTTAATAAAAAAATATTCTTGAAAAAAAATTTAGGATTTCAAAAGACAAAATTTTTTATTTTTTTGAATTTTTAAATTTAAAAATTAAATTTTTATTTAAATAGAAAAATAAAATAAAGTGAAGAAATATTACGAAGACAAGAAAAAAAGACGAAAACTTTTTATTTTTAAATTTTGAAACTAAAAAAATAATCTTTTTACCAAAAAGTTGAAAAATAAAGATTTTTCGAAATATCCAATTAACAAAAATTTAAAAAGTTTAAAATTTTAAAACTAATTTATTATAAATTTGTGACAAAAAATAGCACTATTGATGGGTAAATTTTGATTAAGACAAGAATCTCTTCCAAAACAACACCAATCTAACCGGCAAGTGCACCGGGTCGCATCAAGTAATAAAAACTCACGGGAGTGAGGTCGATCCACAGGGATTGAAGGATTGAGCAATTTTAGTTTAGTGGTTGAATTAGTCAAGCGAATCAAGATTTGGTTGATTGAGTTGCAGAATTTAAATTGCATTGAAATTAAAGAGAACAAGAATTAAAGTGCTGAATCTTAAAGAACAAGAAATTAAATGGCAGAAACTTAGATTGCAAGAAATGTAAATTGCAAGAATCTTAAATGACAAGAAATATAAATTGCATTAAATGTAAAGGGGATTGGGACTTGGAATTGCAGGAATTAAACACAGAGAAATTAAATTGCATTAGACAGGAGGGTAAATGGGAATTAGGTTGAATTAAATTCAAACAGATAAGTAAATTGAACAATAAGTGCAAGAAGTAGAAAATTGAAATGGTAAATTCAGATCTCAGGTCCCAGAGACTAGAAAACTGAGTCTAGATCTCAATGCCTTCCTAGATCCAACAAGAACAATAGCAATGGAATTGTAAATTGCAAAGAGATTAGATGAAGAAGTAATGCCGAATTGGAAATTAAAGTGCAGTGAAAATCAACAGAGAGATCTTAAGGTGAGATTGAAACAGAATTCCTTCAATTCTCCAACCCAAGATCCAAGACAATTGTAATTGAAATTGAAAGCAAGTAAACTCAGAAAGTAAAGATCATTCAAGCTCCCAACACTAAAAGAAAACTCTCTGAAAACTCCAAAAGGAAGCTCCCCAAATAAATTGAATCTAAGCCTATTTATACACTTTCTTCAATTGATCTTCAAGCCTTGAGTTGGGCCTTTGCTCTTGGTGGATTTGGGTTGAAAGAGGCCTTGGTTGATTGCTCTTGAAGTTTGGAGAGGAACCCAAGTGAACCAATTGAACCGGAATTGAGTTTTGCAAATTTGGGTTCAAAGTTAGCCTCAAAGTTAGGGGGCTAACTTCAAAGCTAACTTTTTCTAGCAGCAAAACAAATTTGCTGCACTTCACGTTTGGGCCAACGTTAGGGGGCTAACTTTGACCCTAACGTTGGCCTTGCTTTGAGTTGGAGTGGCGCCAACATTAGCCTCCAAGTTAGGGGGCTAACGTTGGCGCAAACGTTGCAGCCCTGGAGGAGAATTCAAATGCCAACGTTAGCCTCCAAGTTAGGGGGCTAACGTTGGCGCAAACGTGGTGCATCCTGGGAGGAGTTTTTAGCTTCCAACGTTAGCCTCCAAGTTAGGGGGCTAACGTTGAGGCTAACTTCAACTCCAACTTCATTCTTCCTGATTCAATTGCACTTGATTCCTTGTCTTCTCTTATCTTCTAGCCATTCCTTCTCACTTCAATCCTTTTCCAAGCTTTCTTCCCCTATCATAAATCAACCAAACACATCAAAGCTTTGCTTGAAATCATGAGATGATCATTCTATCCTAATATGCACCAATTATGGCATCAAACCTCATGAAAAAGCATTAATTCACATATGGTTGATTCAATCAAAGGAAGCATGAAAATCTACCTAAATTAGCTTGCTTAAGCCTCAAGAAAGTGCATAATTCAAGTGAAAACAAAAGAAAAAGACTAGTAAAACTAGGCTAAGATGACTTGTCATCACAACACCAAACTTAAAGCTTGCTTGTCCCCAAGCAAGAAATGAATTATGCTCAAAGGTTCTTTCAATTAAGATGGATTGAGGAACACCAGTAAAGTACAGTGAGAGAAGTGATTAAGTAACAGTGGGGTGAACTCTAAATTGTATGCTCAAGCAAGGGTTTCAGTGCTCACTAGTCCTTACATATTAGGAGTCGTAGGTCTTTAGAATTTTCATCCAAATGGTATCATGGAGATCTCTTTATATGTAATCACCTTGAAGCAGCTTATAGTTTCTGTGCTTTGACCTCGACTCTAAGTGTCATGTCTCAAGGCGGCTCTTTAGATAAGCTTTCAATCAATACTCCTAAACCAGTTGGTTTTAAGGTATTAGGTGTTAAAGCACCCCTCAGGATTTACTTGCTCAAGCCTCTTTCCTTGACACACTTCAACCACAAGCATTTACTAGGATGGCAACTCTTTGAGTTTTTGTTTCTTTCTTTCTTTTTCTGCCTAGTAATTGATGCTCAGAGCCTTGGGCCATGTTCTTTTTGTTTTTGTATTTTCTTTTCTTTCTTTTGTTTTGGTTGCTGCTTCTCGGATCAATTGATTTTTGAGAATCTCCACAATACTTCTTTGAACTTCATGTCCTGCCTATGAGCTCCCATGCAAGTTTTCACAAGCATGCAACCTCAATACATAATCATACAACTAGAACCACCACTTCTCCTAATCTTTTGCTTGCCTCAAAATTGATTTATTCCTCAATCCCTCTTTTCAAAGAACTTTCGTGTGATGTATTCTTGAAAATTGAGTGCAAACAAGTTTTGAAGATAAGAATGTTGTGAATGATCAGCCATCTTGCTTATTGAATTATAAAAGAAGATTATGCTATGCAGGCAGGCAGGAACATAAAAAGAAAACTATATGATGCAGACAAACAGGGCAATTAAGGATACAATCCAACTTTCAATCACAACAACATTTGATGTAAAATAATCACTTAACAATACAACCTGTTGGAGTTCACTTGCTTTCCTTCTCATCATCATCATTGCTGGCCTTTATGTTCATCTTTTGCTTCTTTGGTTGATGATGCTTACTCCCTCCAAAGGCTTGTATGACATTCTGCAATGATATTGAAAGTTGCTTGTTCCCCAAGCACTTGAAAAATGGTTAGCATGCATGATTTATTTTGTGGGCCTTTGAACTTACTTTGGTGTGGGAACACCAAACTTAGTACCTCGCCAATAGTTCTCATGCATCAGATTAACCATGTGTGAAACTCTTTTTCTTTTTTTCGTTTTTTTCAAAAGCAATAAAACTGAAAACAACAGAATAGTTAATTAGTTTGTCTAAATGTTTGAAGCTAGCATTATGCAAAAGGTGAGAATATATTGTATGATGAAATTTTGGTGGAACACCAAACTTAGAATCCTTCATTCTCCCTTAGATTGTTTTGGTGTGCAACACCAAACTTAGCTTCTTGCAATATAGATAAAACTAATTAACCTTTTTATTGAAACAGATATGAAAAGAAAGTTACCTCGGGTTGGGTTGCCTCCCAACAAGCGCTCTTTTATTGTCACTAGCTTGACATCTTGCTCTTTGATTATGGAGGTTGAAAATCATAATGCCTCAGTTTTTCTCCTCTTGCCGTAGGATTCCTTTCCTTCATGATCTGCACAATCACAAACAAGCCAAATGAAAATTGGATATTCTCATACCAGAATGTAGTCAGAGGATTAGTTGACACAATGTGTCAAACAGTTAATAGGCTCTGAGAGAAAATCAGAAGAAAATTGCTTTTGTTGTACAGAACAATAAGAAACGGACACAGAACCAGAAAAGCAATGTACTCTACTGAGAGATCAAAGTGAGTGTTAGTTTAGGCAAAAATTCAAACAGTTAGTGGGTTAGTCAAAAATTAAAGAAAAAGTGCTTGATCTAAACTACCACCTCACTTAATCATTGTCAATCTAATCAATCCCCGGCAACGGCGCCAAAAACTTGATGGGTAAATTTTGATTAAGACAAGAATCTCTTCCAAAACAACACCAATCTAACCGGCAAGTGCACCGGGTCGCATCAAGTAATAAAAACTCACGGGAGTGAGGTCGATCCCACAGGGATTGAAGGATTGAGCAATTTTAGTTTAGTGGTTGAATTAGTCAAGCGAATCAAGATTTGGTTGATTGAGTTGCAGAATTTAAATTGCATTGAAATTAAAGAGAACAAAAATTAAAGTGCTGAATCTTAAAGAACAAGAAATTAAATGGCAGAAACTTAGATTGCAAGAAATGTAAATTGCAAGAATCTTAAATGACAAGAAATATAAATTGCATTAAATGTAAAGGGGATTGGGACTTGGAATTGCAGGAATTAAACACAGAGAAATTAAATTGCATTAGACAGGAGGGTAAATGGGAATTGGGTTGAATTAAATTCAAACAGATAAGTAAATTGAACAATAAGTGCAAGAAGTAGAAAATTGAAATGGTAAATTCAGATCTCAGGTCCCAGAGACTAGAAAACTGAGTCTAGATCTCAATGCCTTCCTAGATCCAACAAGAACAATAGCAATGGAATTGTAAATTGCAAAGAGATTAGATGAAGAAGTAATGCCGAATTGGAAATTAAAGTGCAGTGAAAATCAACAGAGAGATCTTAAGGTGAGATTGAAACAGAATTCCTTCAATTCTCCAACCCAAGATCCAAGACAATTGTAATTGAAATTGAAAGCAAGTAAACTCAGAAAGTAAAGATCATTCAAGCTCCCAACACTAAAAGAAAACTCTCTGAAAACTCCAAAAGGAAGCTCCCCAAATAAATTGAATCTAAGCCTATTTATACACTTTCTTCAATTGATCTTCAAGCCTTGAGTTGGGCCTTTGCTCTTGGTGGATTTGGGTTGAAAGAGGCCTTGGTTGATTGCTCTTGAAGTTTGGAGAGGAACCCAAGTGAACCAATTGAACCGGAATTGAGTTTTGCAAATTTGGGTTCAAAGTTAGCCTCAAAGTTAGGGGGCTAACTTCAAAGCTAACTTTTTCTAGCAGCAAAACAAATTTGCTGCACTTCACGTTTGGGCCAACGTTAGGGGGCTAACTTTGACCCTAACGTTGGCCTTGCTTTGAGTTGGAGTGGCGCCAACATTAGCCTCCAAGTTAGGGGGCTAACGTTGGCGCAAACGTTGCAGCCCTGGAGGAGAATTCAAATGCCAACGTTAGCCTCCAAGTTAGGGGGCTAACGTTGGCGCAAACGTGGTGCATCCTGGGAGGAGTTTTTAGCTTCCAACGTTAGCCTCCAAGTTAGGGGGCTAACGTTGAGGCTAACTTCAACTCCAACTTCATTCTTCCTGATTCAATTGCACTTGATTCCTTGTCTTCTCTTATCTTCTAGCCATTCCTTCTCACTTCAATCCTTTTCCAAGCTTTCTTCCCTATCATAAATCAACCAAACACATCAAAGCTTTGCTTGAAATCATGAGATGATCATTCTATCCTAATATGCACCAATTATGGCATCAAACCTCATGAAAAAGCATTAATTCACATATGGTTGATTCAATCAAAGGAAGCATGAAAATCTACCTAAATTAGCTTGCTTAAGCCTCAAGAAAGTGCATAATTCAAGTGAAAACAAAAGAAAAAGACTAGTAAAACTAGGCTAAGATGACTTGTCATCAACTATCCGCTTAATAAAAAAATATTCTTGAAAAAAAATTTAGGATTTCAAAAGACAAAATTTTTTATTTTTTTGAATTTTTAAATTTAAAAATTAAATTTTTTATTTAAATAGAAAAAAAAAATAAACTCAAGAAATATTACGAAGACAAGAAAAAAGATGAAAACTTTTTATTTTTAAATTTTGAAACTAAAAAATAATCTTTTTACCAAAAAGTTGAAAAATAAAGATTTTTAGAAATATCCAATTAACAAAAATTTAAAAAGTTTAAAATTTGAAAAATAATTTATTCTAAATTTGTGAAAAAATAGCACTATCCGGTGAATAAAAAATATTCTTGAAAAAAAATTTAGGATTTCAAAAGACAAAATTTTTTATTTTTTTGAATTTTTAAATTTAAAAATTAAATTTTTTATTTAAAGAAAAAAAATAAAGTCAAGAAATATTACGAAGACAAGAAAAAAAGATGAAAACTTTTTATTTTTAAATTTTGAAACTAAAAAAATAATCTTCTTACCAAAAAGTTGAAAAATAAAGATTTTTAGAAATATCCAATTAACAAAAATTTTAAAATTTTAAAATTTTTAAACTAATTTATTCTAAATTTGTGAAAAAAAAGCACTATCCGGTGAATAAAAAATTATTCTGGAAAAAAATTTAGGATTTCAAAAGACAAAATTTTTTATTTTTTGAACTTTAAACTTAAAAATTAAATTTTTATTTAAATATAAAAATAAAATAAAGTCAAGAAATATTACGAAGACAAGAAAAAAAGATGAAAACTTTTTATTTTTAAATTTTGAAACTAAAAAAATAATCTTTTTACCAAAAAGTTGAAAAATAAAGATTTTTAGAAATATCCAATTAACAAAAATTTAAAAAGTTTAAAATTTTAAAACTAATTTATTATAAATTTGTGAAAAAAATAGCACTATCCGGTTAATAAAAAAATATTCTTGAAAAAAAATTTAGGATTTCAAAAGACAAAATTTATTTTTTTGAATTTTTAAACTTAAAAATTAAATTTTTTATTTAAATATAAAAATAAAATAAAGTCAAGAAATATTACGAAGAAAGAAAAAAAGATGAAAACTTTTTATTTTTAAATTTGAAACTAAAAAAAATCTTTTTACCAAAAAGTTGAAAAATAAAGATTTTTAGAAATATCCAATTAACAAAAATTTAAAAAGTTTAAAATTTTAAAACTAATTTATTCTAAATTTGTGAAAAAATAGCACTATCCGGTGAATAAAAAATATTCTTCAAAAAAATTTAGGATTTCAAAAGACAAAATTTTTTATTTTTTTGAATTTTAAATTTAAAAATTAAATTTTTCATTTAAATAGAAAAATAAAATAAAGTCAAGAAATATTACGAAGACAAGAAAAAAAGATGAAAACTTTTTATTTTTAAATTTTGAAACTAAAAAAATAATCTTTTTACCAAAAAGTTGAAAAATAAAGATTTTTAGAAATATCCAATTAACAAAAATTTAAAAAGTTTAAAATTTTAAAACTAATTTATTCTAAATTTGTGAAAAAAATAGCACTATCCGGTGAATAAAAAAATATTCTTGAAAAAAATTTAGGATTTCAAAAGACAATTTCTTATTTTTTTTGAATTTTTAAATTTAAAAATTAAAATTTTTATTTAAATAGAAAAATAAAGTAAAGTCAAGAAATATTACGAACACAAGAAAAAAAGGTGAAAAATTTTTATTTTTAAATTTTGAAACTAAAAAAAATAATCTTTTTACCAAAAAGTTGAAAAATAAAATTTTTCATCTTTTTTTCTTGTCTTCATAATATTTCTTGACTTTACTTTATTTTCCTATTTAAAAAAATTTAATTTTTAAATTTAAAAATTCAAAAAAAATAAAAAATTGTCTTTTGAAATTCTAAATTTTTTTCAACAATATTTTTTTATTCACCGGATAGTGCTATTTTTTCACAAATTTAGAATAAATTCGTTTTAAAATTTTAAATTTTTTAAATTTTTGTTGATTGGATATTTCTGGAAAATTTTATTTTTCAACTTTTTGGTAAAAAGATTATTTTTTTTAGTTTCAAAATTTAAAAATAAAAATTTTTCATCTTTTTTTCTTGTTTTCATAATATTTCTTGACTTTACTTTATTTTTCTATTTAAATAAAGATTTTAATTTTTAAATTTAAAAATTAAAAAAAAATAAGAAATTGTCTTTTGAAATCCTAAATTTTTTTCAACAATATTTTTTTATTCACCAGATAGTGCTATTTTTTCACAAATTTAGAATAAATTAATTTTAAAATTTTAAACTTTTTAAATTTTTGTTGATTGGATATTTCTAAAACATTTTATTTTTCAACTTTTTGGTAAAAAGATTATTTATTTAGTTTCAAAATTTAGAAATAAAAATTTTCATCTTTTTTTCTTGTCTTCATAATATTTCTTGACTTTACTTTATTTTTCTATTTAAAAAAATTTAATTTTTAAATTTAAAAATTCAAAAAAAATAAAAAATTGTCTTTTGAAATCCTAAATTTTTTTTCAAGAATATTTTTTATTCACCGGATAGTGCTATTTTTTCACAAATTTAGAATAAATTAGTTTTAAAATTTTAAACTTTTTAAATTTTTGTTGATTGGATATTTCTGAAAAATTTTATTTTTCAACTTTTTGGTAAAAAGATTATTTTTTTTAGTTTCAAAATTTAAAAATAAAAATTTTTCATCTTTTTTTCTTATCTTCGTAATATTTCTTGACTTTACTTTATTTTTCTATTTAAAAAAAATTAATTTTTAAATTTAAAAATTCAAAAAATAAAAAATTGTCTTTTGAAATTCTAAATTTTTTTTCAAGAATATTTTTTTATTCACCGGATAGTGCTATTTTTTCACAAATTTAGAATAAATTCGTTTTAAAATTTTAAATTTTTAAATTTTTGTTGATTGGATATTTCTGGAAAATTTTATTTTTCAACTTTTTGCTAAAAAGATTATTTTTTTAGTTTCAAAATTTAAAAATAAAAATTTTTCATCTTTTTTTCTTGTCCTCGTAATATTTCTTGACTTTACTTTATTTTTCTATTTAAATAAAAATTTTAATTTTTAAATTTAAAAATTCAAAAAAAAAGAAATTGTCTTTTGAAATCCTAATTTTTTTTCAACAATATTTTTTTTTCACCGGATAGTGCTATTTTTTCAAAATTTAGAATAAATTAGTTTTAAAATTTTAAACTTTTTAAATTTTTGTTGATTGGATATTTCTAAAACATTTTATTTTTCAACTTTTTGGTAAAAAGATTATTTTTTTAGTTTCAAAATTTAGAAATAAAAATTTTTCATATTTTTTTCTTGTCTTCATAATATTTCTTGACTTTACTTTATTTTTCTATTTAAAAAAATTTAATTTTTAAATTTAAAAATTCAAAAAAAAATAAAAAATTGTCTTTTGAAATTCTAAATTTTTTTCAAGAATATTTTTTTATTCACCGGATAGTGCTATTTTTTCACAAATTTAGAATAAATTAGTTTTAAAATTTTAAACTTTTTAAATTTTTGTAGATTGGATATTTCTGAAAAATTTTATTTTTCAACTTTTTGGTAAAAAGATTATTTTTGTTTAGTTTCAAAATTTAAAAATAAAAATTTTTCATCTTTTTTTGTTGTGTTCGTAATATTTCTTGACTTTACTTTATTTTTCTATTTAAAAAAAATTTAATTTTTAAATTTAAAAATTCAAAAAAATAAAAATTATCTTTTGAAATCCTAAATTTTTTTTCAAGAATATTTTTTTATACACCGGATAGAGCTATTTTTTCACAAATTTAGAATAAATTAGTTTTAAAATTTTAAACTTTTTAAATTTTTGTTGATTGGATATTTCTGAAAAATTTTATTTTTCAACTTTTTGGTAAAAAGATTATTTTTTTTAGTTTCAAAATTTAAAAATAAAAATTTTCATCTTTTTTTCTTATCTTCGTAATATTTCTTGACTTTACTTTATTTTTCTATTTAAAAAAATTAATTTTTAAATTTAAAAATTCAAAAAAATAAAAAATTGTCTTTTGAAATTCTAAATTTTTTTTCAAGAATATTTTTTTATTCACCGGATAGTGCTATTTTTTCACAAATTTAGAATAAATTCGTTTTAAAATTTTAAATTTTTTAAATTTTTGTTGATTGGATATTTCTGGAAAATTTTATTTTTCAACTTTTTGCTAAAAAGATTATTTTTTTTAGTTTCAAAATTTAAAAATAAAAATTTTTCATCTTTTTTTCTTGTCCTCGTAATATTTCTTGACTTTACTTTATTTTTCTATTTAAATAAAAATTTAATTTTTAAATTTAAAAATTCAAAAAAAAAAAATTGTCTTTTGAAATCCTAATTTTTTTTCAACAATATTTTTTTATTCACCGGATAGTGCTATTTTTTCAAAAATTTAGAATAAATTAGTTTTAAAATTTTAAACTTTTTAAATTTTTGTTGATTGGATATTTCTAAAACATTTTATTTTTCAACTTTTTGGTAAAAAGATTATTTTTTGGTTTCAAAATTTAGAAATAAAAATTTTCATCTTTTTTTCTTGTCTTCATAATATTTCTTGACTTTACTTTATTTTTCTATTTAAAAAAAATTTAATTTTAAATTTAAAAATTCAAAAAAATAAAAAATTGTCTTTTGAAATCCTAAATTTTTTTCAAGAATATTTTTTTATTCACCGGATAGTGCTATTTTTTCACAAATTTAGAATAAATTAGTTTTAAAATTTTAAACTTTTTAAATTTTTGTAGATTGGATATTTCTGAAAATTTTATTTTTCAACTTTTTGGTAAAAAGATTATTTTTTTTAGTTTCAAAATTTAAAAATAAAAATTTTTCATCTTTTTTTTTGTGTTCGTAATATTTCTTGACTTTACTTTATTTTTCTATTTAAAAAAAATTTAATTTTTAAATTTAAAAATTCAAAAAATAAAAATTATCTTTTGAAATCCTAAATTTTTTTTCAAGAATATTTTTTTATACACCGGATAGAGCTATTTTTTCACAAATTTAGAATAAATTAGTTTTAAAATTTTAAACTTTTTAAATTTTTGTTGATTGGATATTTCTGAAAAATTTTATTTTTCAACTTTTTGGTAAAAAGATTAGTTTTTTTAGTTTCAAAATTTAAAAATAAAAATTTTTCATCTTTTTTTCTTGTGTTCGTAATATTTCTTGACTTTACTTTATTTTTCTATTTATAAAAATTTTAATTTTTAAATTTAAAAATTCAAAAAATAAAAAATTGTCTTTTGAAATTCTAAATTTTTTTCAAGAATATTTTTTTATTCACCGGATAATGCTATTTTTTCACAAATTTAGAATAAATTCGTTTTAAAATTTTAAATTTTTAAATTTTTGTTGATTGGATATTTCTGGAAAATTTTATTTTTCAACTTTTTGGTAAAAAGATTATTTTTGTTTAGTTTCAAAATTTAAAAATAAAAATTTTTCACCTTTTTTTCTTGTGTTCGTAATATTTCTTGACTTTACTTTATTTTTCTATTTAAAAAAAATTTAATTTTTAAATTTAAAAATTCAAAAAAATAAAAAATTATCTTTTGAAATCCTAAATTTTTTTTCAAGAATATTTTTTTATACACCGGATAGTGCTATTTTTTCACAAATTTAGAATAAATTAGTTTTAAAATTTTAAACTTTTTAAATTTTTGTTGATTGGATATTTCTGAAAATTTTATTTTTCAACTTTTTGGTAAAAAGATGATTTTTGTTTAGTTTCAAAATTTAAAAATAAAAATTTTTCATCTTTTTTTCTTGTGTTCGTAATATTTCTTGACTTTACTTTATTTTTCTATTTAAAAAAATTTAATTTTTAAATTTAAAAATTCAAAAAAATAAAAAATTGTCTTTTGAAATTCTAAATTTTTTTCAAGAATATTTTTTTATTCACCGGATAATGCTATTTTTTCACAAATTTAGAATAAATTCGTTTTAAAATTTTAAATTTTTTAAATTTTTGTTGATTGGATATTTCTGGAAAATTTTATTTTTCAACTTTTTGGTAAAAAGATTATTTTTTTTAGTTTCAAAATTTAAAAATAAAAATTTTTCACCTTTTTTCCTTGTGTTCGTAATATTTCTTGACTTTACTTTATTTTTCTATTTAAAAAAAATTTAATTTTTAAATTTAAAAATTCAAAAAAATAAAAAATTATCTTTTGAAATCCTAAATTTTTTTCAAGAATATTTTTTTATACACCGGATAGTGCTATTTTTTCACAAATTTAGAATAAATTAGTTTTAAAATTTTAAACTTTTTAAATTTTTGTTGATTGGATATTTCTGAAAAATTTTATTTTTCAACTTTTTGGTAAAAAGATGATTTTTGTTTAGTTTCAAAATTTAAAAATAAAAATTTTTCATCTTTTTTTCTTGTGTTCGTAATATTTCTTGACTTTACTTTATTTTTCTATTTAAAAAAATTTTAATTTTTAAATTTAAAAATTCAAAAAAATAAAAAATTGTCTTTTGAAATTCTAAATTTTTTTCAAGAATATTTTTTTATTCACCGGATAATGCTATTTTTTCACAAATTTAGAATAAATTCGTTTTAAAATTTTAAATTTTTTAAATTTTTGTTGATTGGATATTTCTGGAAAATTTTATTTTTCAACTTTTTGGTAAAAAGATTATTTTTTTTAGTTTCAAAATTTAAAAATAAAAATTTTTCATCTTTTTTTCTTGTCCTCGTAATATTTCTTGACTTTACTTTATTTTTCTATTTAAATAAAAATTTAATTTTTAAATTTAAAAATTCAAAAAAATAAGAAATTGTCTTTTGAAATCCTAAATTTTTTTCAACAATATTTTTTTATTCACCGGATAGTGCTATTTTTTCAAAAATTTAGAATAAATTAGTTTTAAAATTTTAAACTTTTTAAATTTTTGTTGATTGGATATTTCTAAAACATTTTATTTTTCAACTTTTTGGTAAAAAGATTATTTTTTGGTTTCAAAATTTAGAAATAAAAATTTTTCATCTTTTTTTCTTGTCTTCATAATATTTCTTGACTTTACTTTATTTTTCTATTTAAAAAAATTTAATTTTAAATTTAAAAATTCAAAAAAATAAAAAATTGTCTTTTGAAATCCTAAATTTTTTTCAAGAATATTTTTTTATTCACCGGATAGTGCTATTTTTTCACAAATTTAGAATAAATTAGTTTTAAAATTTTAAACTTTTTAAATTTTTGTAGATTGGATATTTCTGAAAAATTTTATTTTTCAACTTTTTGGTAAAAAGATTATTTTTGTTTAGTTTCAAAATTTAAAAATAAAAATTTTCATCTTTTTTTTTGTGTTCGTAATATTTCTTGACTTTACTTTATTTTTCTATTTAAAAAAAATTTAATTTTTAAATTTAAAAATTCAAAAAAATAAAAATTATCTTTTGAAATCCTAAATTTTTTTTCAAGAATATTTTTTTATACACCGGATAGAGCTATTTTTTCACAAATTTAGAATAAATTAGTTTTAAAATTTTAAACTTTTTAAATTTTTGTTGATTGGATATTTCTGAAAAATTTTATTTTTCAACTTTTTGGTAAAAAGATGATTTTTGTTTAGTTTCAAAATTTAAAAATAAAAATTTTTCATCTTTTTTTCTTGTGTTCGTAATATTTCTTGACTTTACTTTATTTTTCTATTTATAAAAATTTTAATTTTTAAATTTAAAAATTCAAAAAAATAAAAAATTGTCTTTTGAAATTCTAAATTTTTTTCAAGAATATTTTTTTATTCACCGGATAATGCTATTTTTTCACAAATTTAGAATAAATTCGTTTTAAAATTTTAAATTTTTAAATTTTTGTTGATTGGATATTTCTGGAAAATTTTATTTTTCAACTTTTTGGTAAAAAGATTATTTTTTTTAGTTTCAAAATTGAAAAATAAAAATTTTCATCTTTTTTTCTTGTGTTCGTAATATTTCTTGACTTTACTTTATTTTTCTATTTAAAAAAAATTTAATTTTTAAATTTAAAAATTCAAAAAAATAAAAAATTATCTTTTGAAATCCTAAATTTTTTTCAAGAATATTTTTTTATACACCGGATAGTGCTATTTTTTCACAAATTTAGAATAAATTAGTTTTAAAATTTTAAACTTTTTAAATTTTTGTTTATTGGATATTTCTGAAAAATTTTATTTTTCAACTTTTTGGTAAAAAGATGATTTTTGTTTAGTTTCAAAATTTAAAAATAAAAATTTTTCATCTTTTTTTCTTGTGTTCGTAATATTTCTTGACTTTACTTTATTTTTCTATTTAAAAAAATTTTAATTTTTAAATTTAAAAATTCAAAAAAATAAAAAATTGTCTTTTGAAATTCTAAATTTTTTTCAAGAATATTTTTTTATTCACCGGATAATGCTATTTTTTCACAAATTTAGAATAAATTCGTTTTAAAATTTTAAATTTTTTAAATTTTTGTTGATTGGATATTTCTGGAAAATTTTATTTTTCAACTTTTTGGTAAAAAGATTATTTTTTTAGTTTCAAAATTTAAAAATAAAAATTTTCATCTTTTTTTCTTGTCCTCGTAATATTTCTTGACTTTACTTTATTTTTCTATTTAAATAAAAATTTTAATTTTTAAATTTAAAAATTCAAAAAAATAAGAAATTGTCTTTTGAAATCCTAAATTTTTTTCAACAATATTTTTTTATTCACCGGATAGTGCTATTTTTTCAAAAATTTAGAATAAATTAGTTTTAAAATTTTAAACTTTTTAAATTTTTGTTGACTGGATATTTCTAAAACATTTTATTTTTCAACTTTTTGGTAAAAAGATTATTTTTTTAGTTTCAAAATTTAGAAATAAAAATTTTTCATATTTTTTTCTTGTCTTCATAATATTTCTTGACTTTACTTTATTTTTCTATTTAAAAAAATTTAATTTTTAAATTTAAAAATTCAAAAAAAATAAAAAATTGTCTTTTGAAATTCTAAATTTTTTTCAAGAATATTTTTTTATTCACCGGATAGTGCTATTTTTTCACAAATTTAGAATAAATTAGTTTTAAAATTTTAAACTTTTTAAATTTTTGTTGATTGGATATTTCTGAAAAATTTTATTTTTCAAATTTTTGGTAAAAAGATTATTTTTTTTTGGTTTCAAAATTTAAAAATAAAAATTTTTCATCTTTTTTTCTTGTCTTCATAATATTTCTTGACTTTACCTTATTTTTCTATTTAAAAAAATTTAATTTTTAAATTTAAAAATTCAAAAAAAAATTGTCTTTTGAAATCCTAAATTTTTTTCAAGAATATTTTTTTATTCCCCGAATAGTGCTATTTTTTCACAAATTTAGAATAAATTAGTTTTAAAATTTTAAACTTTTTAAATTTTTGTTGATTGGATATTTCTGAAAAATTTTATTTTTCAACTTTTTGGTAAAAAGATTATTTTGTTTAGTTTCAAAATTTAAAAATAAAAATTTTTCATCTTTTTTTCTTGTGTTCGTAATATTTCTTGACTTTACTTTATTTTTCTATTTAAAAAAAATTTAATTTTTAAATTTAAAAATTCAAAAAAATAAAAAATTATCTTTTGAAATCCTAAATTTTTTTCAAGAATATTTTTTTATTCACCGGATAGTGCTATTTTTTCACAAATTTAGAATAAATTAGTTTTAAAATTTTAAACTTTTTAAATTTTTGTTGATTGGATATTTCTGAAAATTTTATTTTTCAACTTTTTGGTAAAAAGATTATTTTTGTTTAGTTTCAAAATTTAAAAATAAAAATTTTCATCTTTTTTTCTTGTGTTCGTAATATTTCTTGACTTTACTTTATTTTTCTATTTAAAAAAAATTTAATTTTTAAATTTAAAAATTCAAAAAAATAAAAAATTGTCTTTTGAAATTCTAAATTTTTTTCAAGAATATTTTTTTATTCACCGGATAATGCTATTTTTTCACAAATTTAGAATAAATTCGTTTTAAAAATTCGTTTTCTATAGGTATTTTGGTTGGTTTGCTGCTGGTTGGAATTTTGATTGTGTCTTGGGTTGTTTTGGTTTGAGTTTCTCTGCCATGGTTGTTGGTTTTGGTTGTGAGTATCTCCCCATCTGAGGTTGGGGTGATTCTTCCATGAGGGGTTGTATGTATCACCATAGACTTCATTTGAATTAGAATGCATATACTGAACTTGTTCTTGCTGTGGCTCTTCTTGAACTTCTTCATTATGTCCCCATGTGGTTGATGGTTGGCTAGTGTTAACTGCTGCAACTTGGAGGCTATCAATCCTCTTGGTCATTTGCTCAAATTGTTGTTGAATTTGCTGCTGCATTAGTTTGTTTTGAGCCAGGATTGAATCCACTCCTTCTAGCTCCATTACTCCTCTTCTTTGTGATGGTTGGCGGTTTCTTTGATGAGCAAAGAAATATTGGTTATTGGCCACCATATCAATGAGTTCTTGGGCCTCCTCTGCAGTTTTCATGAGTTGCAAGGAACCTCCAGCTGAGTGATCCAAGGATTCCTGAGACTTCAGTGTTAAGCCTTCATAGAAGTTTTGCAGCTTCTCCCATTCATTAAACATGGTAGGGGGACATTTTCTGACTAGAGCCTTGTACCTCTCCCATGCCTCATAGATGGGTTCAGTCTCCATTTGTGTGAATGTTTGTACCTCGGCCTTCAACCTTATAACCCTCTGTGGTGGATAAAACTTGGCGAGGAACTTGGTTACCAAATCATCCCAGTTATTGATGCTGTCTCTTGGAAATGATTCCAACCATTGAGTGGCCTTGTCCCTAAGAGAGAATGGGAATAGCATCAATTTGTAACTGTCAGGAGGCACACCATTAGTTTTGACAGTGTTGCATATCCTCAAGAAGGTGGATAAATGTTGGTGTGGGTCTTCAAGTGATCCTCCACCAAAAGAGCAATTGTTCTGAACCAAAGTGATGAGTTGTGGCTTAAGTTCAAAATTGTTTGCATTGACATTTGGAGCCAAGATGCTGCTTCCACAATGTCTAGGATTGGCAAAGGTATAGGAAGCCAAAACTCTCCTCTGAGGTGGGTTTTCATTGTTGTTCTCTGCTCCTCCTGGTGGATTAGTTGAATGTTCTTCCATCTCATGAAATTCTTCTTCTGATTCCTCTTCTCCAACAATATTTTTCCCTCTTTCAGCTCTCCTTAACCTCCTGAGGGTCCTCTCATCTTGTTCATGAAAATTTAGTGTGGTTCTTCTTGTACCTGACATACAAGCATAACATGAGAGATGCACACACCAATGATACTTCAATCTACTGCTAAATTGAAGGTTTAGTTAGTTTAAGCAAATAAACAAACAGTTAGTGGGTTAATCAAAAATAAAGAAAAAGTGCTTGATCTAAATTACCACCTCACTTAATCATTGTCAATCTAATCAATCCCCGGCAACGGCGCCAAAAACTTGATGGGTAAATTTTGGTTGAGACAAGAATCTCTTCCAAAACAACACCAATCTAACCGGCAAGTGCACCGGGTCGCATCAAGTAATAAAACTCACGGGTGTGAGGTCGATCCCACAGGGATTGAAGGATTGAGCAATTTTAGTTTAGTGGTTGATTTAGTCAAGCGAATCAAGATTTGGTTGATTGATGGGTAACTTGCAGAATTTAAATTGCATTGAAAGTAAAGAGAACAAGAAATAAATTGCTGAATCTTAAAGAGCAAGAAAATAAATGGCAGAAACTTAAAGAACAAGTAATGTAAATTGCAAGAATCTTAAATGACAAGAAATGTAAATAACTTGAAATGTAAAGGGGATTGGGACTTGGATTTGCAGAAATTAAACAAAGGAAAAGTAAATTGCATCAACCAGAAGAGTAAATGGGAATTGGGATTGAATTGAATTCAACAGACAAGTAAATGAACAAGTAAAGCAAGAAACAGGGAATTGAAAAGATGAATCAAGATCTCAGGACCCAAGAGACTAGAAAACCAAGTCTAGATCTCAATGCCTTCCTAGATCCAACAAGAACAATAGCAAAGGAATTGGAAATTGTAAAGAGATTAGATGAAGAAGCAATGAACCGAATTGGAAATTAGATTGCAGTGAAAATCAACAGAGAGATCTAAGGTGAGATTGAAACAGAATTCCTTCAATTCTCTAACCCAAGATCCAAGACAAGTGTAATTGAAATTGAAAGCAATTAAACTCAGAAAATAAAGATCATTCAAGCTCCCCAAAACCAAAAGTAAACTCTCTGAAAACTCAAAAAGGAAGCTCCCTGAATTAATTCAATTCTAGCCTATTTATACACTTTCTTCAATTGATCTTCAAGCCTTGAGTTGGGCCTTTGCTCTTGGTGGAATTGGGTTGAAAGAGGCCTTGGTTGATTGCTCTTGAAGTTTGGAGAGAAACCCAAGTGAATCAATTGAACCGGATGTGAGTTTTGCAAAGTTGGGTTTTAAAGTTAGCCTCAAAGTTAGGGGGCTAACTTTGAGGCCAACTTTTTCTAGCAGCAAACCCAACTTGCTGCACTTCACGTTGGTGCCAACGTTAGGGGGCTAACTTTGACCCTAACGTTGGCCTTGCTTTATGTTGGAGTGGCGCCAACGTTAGCCTCCAAGTTAGGGGCTAACGTTGGCGCAAACGTTGCAGCCCCTGGAGAACAATTCAAATGCCAACGTTAGCCTCCAAGTTAGGGGGCTAACGTTGGCGCAAACTTGGCACACCCTGGGAGCACATTTTCAAGCCAACGTTAGCCTCCAAGTTAGGGGGCTAACGTTGGCGCAAACGTTGGCATCCCTGGGAGGAATTTCAAATCTCCAACGTTAGCCTCCAAGTTAGGGGGCTAACGTTGGGGCTAACTTTTCATGCAAAAGTTTGTGCCAACGTTTGGGGGCTAACTTCAACTCCAACTTCATTTATTCCTGGTTCAATTTCACTTGATTCAATGGCTCCTCTTAGCTTCTAGCCATTCCTTCTCACTTCAACTCTTTTCCAAGCTTTCTTCACCTATCATAAATCAACCAAACACATCAAAGCTATGCTCAAAATCATGAGATGATCATTACATCCTAATATGCACCAATTATGGCATCAAACCTCATGAAAAAGCATTAATTCACATATGGTTGATTCAATCAAAGGAAGCATGAAAATCTACCTAAATTAGCTTGCTTAAGCCTTAAGAAAGTGCATAATTCAAGTGAAAACAAAAGAAAAAGACTAGTAAAACTAGGCTAAGATGACTTGTCATCACAACACCAAACTTAAAGCTTGCTTGTCCCCAAGCAAGAGATGACTTATTAAGAAGAAAGAATGAAATGAAAGAGAATGTTCATGCTAGCAGAAAGTTATTGGTAGTTCATGGGGTTTTGTGTGGATATGCAATACTCACTTCTTATTGACTCTTAGGCCTAGAAAGTCTCCTTCAAGCTTCAAGCAACCTACTGCTATGACCTCTCATTATTCCTTTATCCTTGGCTATTACTTTGTTCAAAGCTTTATTTGAGTGTCATGTGTAGCAAGTTCATTTTCTTTTCTGTATACTTGACACATTATTCACCATGGACACTTGGCTCCCCTTTCCTCTTAAACATTGATGCCCAGCACCTTTTGTTTTGATTACTAAATGCCTTGTAGTTAGGTTGCTCTTGATAGTGGATTTTCAGCTGATGATCCCGGATTAGTTAATCCAAGTCACCGAGTGTTGAAGCACTCCAAAGAGCTTAATAGTCCAAGCAGATCCCAATACACAGACACCACAGGCATATATTTGTGGAGGTTCAAGCTATTGGTGTCCAGCCTTGTTTCTTTTTGTTTTCTTTGGTTCTGCCACCTTTTGGCTATCTTTTTTTTTTCTTTCTTTCCTTTTTTTTTTGTTTTTCTTTTGAACCAAGGATTTTCTTATTGAGATTCATAGACAGTAGGTCACTCTCTACTTAGAAAAAGACATTCTAGTCCACTTATTCACTAATAGTGAGTTCTTATACAATCACACACATACCACCACTTACATTTATTCTATTTCTTTCTAACAGTGAACCATCTCATTTCACAATCAAACATTTCTTTTATTGAATTAAAGATGCAGGGGACAGAACATGCTCTTAGTTAAGGGGAAGCAAACACACAAGCACAAACTTAAACTAGCTTACTTATTTTAAGGTAAATTCGACTCTGCCTGAACCCAAAGGACACTTTAACAGAACATACTCAAAATATTACTCAATAGCAAAGGTTAAGTATATATACAACCTATTGGTTTGCATCTCTTTTGCTCGTCCTTTTGTTGTGCCCTTTTTGAGTTGTGATGCCCAAATCCTTGCTATTTCCTCTGATTCATCATTTTGACTATGGGCGAATTCTCATGTTCTTGCTACAGGTCATAGAGTTAGGACTAAAAAGCAATTGTATAGTTGATTAATTTGTCTGATTGCTTGAAACTAGTAATGAGTAGGAAGTTGAAATGTGTTTCTGAATGAAATTTTTTTGGGGGAACACCAAACTTAGAAATTTTCATTCTTCCTTAAATTGTTTTGGTGTGCAACACCAAACTTAGCTCCTTGCAATGCATACTAATTATTCACATTCTTATTGAAAATGCTACAAAAAGATACTACCTCAGGTTGGGTTGCCTCCCAACAAGCGCTCTTTTATTGTCATTAGCTTGACATCTTCTGTTGTTGCTTCAAGGAGGATTTAGGCTCTGGACCTCTGTTTCTTTGTTCCATTGCTCCCCTAGGTATAGCTTTGCTCTATGGCCATTTGCTGTAAACCGATTCTTTGTTGCTTCATCTAGCAATTCAATACTCCCATAAGGAAAAACCTTAGTCACCAAGTATGGACCTGTCCACTTAGACTTAAGCTTGCCAGGGAATATCTTGAGCCTTGAGTTATACAAGAGAACTTGTTGTCCCGGTTTGAACTCTTTCTTCAAAATCTTCTTGTCATGCCATCTTTTAGCTTTTTCCTTATATATCCTGGCATTTTCATAGGCTTCTAGCCTAAACTCATCTAGCTCATTCAGCTGCAACAATCTTTTCTCTCCTGCTGCTTCAGAATCCAGATTTAGAAGTTTGGTGGCCCAAAAGGCTTTGTGCTCCAGCTCTACAGGGAGATGACATGATTTGCCATATAGCAATTGAAATGGGGACTTCCCAATGGGGGTTTTGAAGGCTGTTCGGTATGCCCAAAGTGCATCCTCCAACTTCCTAGCCCAATCTTTTCTTGTGCTACCAACTGTCTTTTCTAGGATCTTCTTCAGTTCCCTGTTTGCCAATTCTGCCTGTCCATTAGTTTGAGGATGGTATGGTGTGGCTACCTTATGAATGACTCCATATTTGTGAAGAAGTTTCTCCATTTGTCTATTGCAAAAATGACTACCACCATCACTGATGAGACCCTTGGGGACTCCAAATCTAGTAAAGATGTGCTTCTTTAGGAATTGAAGAACAATTTGTGCATCACAGGTAGTTGTGGCTATGGCTTCCACCCATTTTGAAACATATTCCACTGCTACCAAGATATATCTAAATGAGTAAGAGGGGGGAAAGGGTCCCATGAAATCAATGCCCCATAGATCAAACAATTCAACTTCCAAAATGAAGTTCTGTGGCATCTCATTCCTTTTTGTTAATCCTCCTGCTCTTTGGCATTCATTACATTGGTGGACAAACTCCCTGGCATCTTTGAAGATGGTTGGCCAATAGAACCCACTTTGTAGTATCTTTGCTGCTGTTCTCTCTGGACCAAAGTGTCCGCCGTATGCAGAGCCATGGCAATGCCATAATATATCTTGCATTTCACTCTCAGGGACACATCTTCTAATTATCCCATCAGAACATCTTTTGAACAAATAAGGTTCATCCCACAAGAACTTTCTTGCTTCATTGATTAGTTTTTTCACTTGTTGCTTAGTGAATTCTTGAGGTATCTTCCTTCCCACTTTGTAGTTAGCTATGTCAGCAAACCATGGTGTTTGTTGGATCAGCATAAGATGTTCATCTGGGAAGCTTTCATTCACAGGTAATGAAGCCTTTTGGATTGCTTCTGGTGGCAGCCTTGACAAATGATCAGCAACTAGATTTTCGGTGCCTTTCCTGTCTCTTACCTCAATGTCAAATTCTTGTAAGAGTAGAATCCACCTGATGAGTCTTGGTTTGGCATCCTGTTTTGACATCAAATACTTGAGAGCAGCATGATCAGTATAAACCACAATTTTAGATCCTATCAAGTATGATCTAAACTTATCAAATGCATAGACTACAGCCAACAATTCCTTCTCTGTTGTAGTGTAATTTTTTTGAGCCTCATTCAATACTTTACTTGCATAATATATGACATGATGCAAGTTTCCCTTCTTCTGTCCAAGCACAGCACCAATGGCAATCTCACTTGCATCACACATGAGTTCAAATGGCAAATTCCAATCCGGGGGTGTGATAATTGGTGCTGTTGTTAGTTTCTGTTTTAAAGTTTCAAAAGCATGCTGGCACTCTTTATCAAAAACAAAAGGTTGATCAATCATCAAAAGGTTGCTCAAAGGTTTGGCTATTTTAGAGAAATCTTTGATAAACCTTCTATAAAATCCTGCATGCCCCAAGAAACTTCTAACAGATTTCACATTAGTTGGTGGAGGGAGTTTTTCTATTATCTCAACTTTTGCCTTATCAACCTCTATCCCTTTTCTTGAAACTTTATGACCAAGAACAATCCCCTCAGGTACCATGAAATGGCACTTTTCCCAGTTCAAAACCAAATTAGTTTCTTGGCATCGTTTCAAGACAAGAGTTAGATGGTTTAAGCAAGTATTAAAACTATCACCAAAAACAGAGAAATCATCCATAAAAACCTCCAAGAATTTTTCAACCATATCTGAGAAAATGGAAAGCATACACCTTTGAAAAGTGGCTGGGGCGTTGCACAATCCGAATGGCATTCTTCTATAAGCAAAAACTCCAACTGGGCATGTGAATGAAGTCTTTTCTTGATCCTTTGGATCCACCACTATCTGATTATACCCAGAATATCCATCCAAGAAACAATAATAAGCATGGCCAGCCAACCTTTCAAGCATTTGATCAATGAAAGGAAGTGGGAAGTGATCTTTGCGTGTGGCATCATTCAACCTTCTATAGTCAATACACATCCTCCACCCTGTCACAGTTCTAGTTGGAATGAGTTCATTTTTCTCATTAATAATGACTGTCATCCCTCCTTTCTTTGGTACCACTTGGACTGGACTTATCCACGAGCTATCGGAAATAGGGTATATGATTCCTGCATTCCATAATTTCATCACTTCCTTCTGGACGACCTCCTTCATTGCAGGGTTGAGTCTTCTTTGAGGTTGAATCACTGCTTTGGAATTGTCCTCCAAAAGAATCTTATGCATGCATACTGTGGGGCTGATGCCTTTCAGGTCATCAATTGTCCATCCTAAGGCATCCTTGTGAGTTCTGAGAACATCAAGAAGCTCTCCTTCTTCTTTCTTTGTCAAGGACGAGTTGATGATCACTGGGAGGCTTTTTGAAGTGCCAAGAAATGCATATTTGAGATGAGAGGGTAATGGCTTCAGTTCTTGCTTTTGCACCTCTTCTTTCTTGCTTGGTTTCACCTCTTTGCTTATGAAAGTCTCGGCTACTTGTTCTTCTATTACACCTTGATCTCCTTCTTGCTCTTGAGAGCTTTCTTCCAGCATTTCTTCCACCAAGATTTCTATCATATCCACTTTTACATAGTCCTCTTGCTCAGGGATATTTTGCATTGACTTGAAAACATTTATGATCATTTGTTCATTATGGACCCTGAAGACCATTTCTCCTTTTTCTACATCGATGATGGCTCTTGCTGTGTATAAAAATGGCCTCCCCAAAATGATTGAGTCACTTCCTTCTTCTTTAGTATCCAAAATCACAAAATCTGCTGGGAAGATAAATTCCCCAATCTTCACCAACAAATTTTCCACAATTCCATTGGGTGTTTTAATGGATCTGTCAGCCATAACTAATGACATCCTGGTGGGTTTAAGCTCTTCTATATCAAGTTTTCTCATCATTGAGAGAGGCATTAAATTTATGCTGGCACCAAGGTCACAGAGAGCTTTGTTGAGAATTGTTTTTCCAATGGTGCATGACACTACAAAGCCCCCGGATCCTTGAGTTTTGGGGGAATACCTCTCTGAATCACAGCACTGCATTCTTCGGTTAGTAATATGGTTTCCTTCTCAAGCCAACTCCTCTTCTTATTGATAAGCTCCTTCATGAACTTGGCATATAAGGGCATTTGCTCAAGTGCTTCTGCTAGAGGGATGTTGATTTCCAATTTCTTGAAGGTCTCAAGGAATTTGTGGAAATGTTGGTCCTTAACCTCTTTGTTGAATCTCTGAGGATATGGCAGTGGAGGTGTGATGCTCTTTTCGATTTGCTGCTGTCCTTGAGTCTTTTCCTTTGAGCTATGTGGCTGGTTCTCCTGTTCTTTGAGTTTCTCATTGCTTTTGGTTGGCACCACAACTTGCTCCTTAGCTTGATCTGCTTTTGTTTGCTTCTCCTCCTCTGTTGGTTCTTTGATGTTCTCTTTTTGTTTCTTTGTGGTGTCATTGTTGCTCATCAATATTCTCCCACTTCTCAATTGAATTGCCTTGCATTCCTCCTTGGGATTTGGGATTGTGTCACTGGGCAGTGAGCTTGAAGGTCTCTCAACAGACATTTGCTTGGAAATTTGCCCGATCTGCCTTTCTAGGTTCTTTATGGATGCCTCATGGTTTTTGTTTGTCATTTCTTGGAGTTTCATCATTTTTTCTATCATGGTTTCCAAGTTGGTGACTCTTTGGGGTTCAGATGGTGCTTGTGGTGGGTTATGAGCTGTGGTTAGTGGATGATAGGAGTTTTGGTTGGTGGATTGATATTGGTTGTGAGTGGGGTAATTGTTTTGAGGTTTTCTATAGGTATTTTGGTTGGTTTGCTGCTGGTTGGAATTTTGATTGTGTCTTGGGTTGTTTTGGTTTGAGTTTCTCTGCCATGGTTGTTGGTTTTGGTTGTGAGTATCTCCCCATCTGAGGTTGGGGTGATTCTTCCATGAGGGGTTGTATGTATCACCATAGACTTCATTTGAATTAGAATGCATATACTGAACTTGTTCTTGCTGTGGCTCTTCTTGAACTTCTTCATTATGTCCCCATGTGGTTGATGGTTGGCTAGTGTTAACTGCTGCAACTTGGAGGCTATCAATCCTCTTGGTCATTTGCTCAAATTGTTGTTGAATTTGCTGCTGCATTAGTTTGTTTTGAGCCAGGATTGAATCCACTCCTTCTAGCTCCATTACTCCTCTTCTTTGTGATGGTTGGCGGTTTCTTTGATGAGCAAAGAAATATTGGTTATTGGCCACCATATCAATGAGTTCTTGGGCCTCCTCTGCAGTTTTCATGAGTTGCAAGGAACCTCCAGCTGAGTGATCCAAGGATTCCTGAGACTTCAGTGTTAAGCCTTCATAGAAGTTTTGCAGCTTCTCCCATTCATTAAACATGGTAGGGGGACATTTTCTGACTAGAGCCTTGTACCTCTCCCATGCCTCATAGATGGGTTCAGTCTCCATTTGTGTGAATGTTTGTACCTCGGCCTTCAACCTTATAACCCTCTGTGGTGGATAAAACTTGGCGAGGAACTTGGTTACCAAATCATCCCAGTTATTGATGCTGTCTCTTGGAAATGATTCCAACCATTGAGTGGCCTTGTCCCTAAGAGAGAATGGGAATAGCATCAATTTGTAACTGTCAGGAGGCACACCATTAGTTTTGACAGTGTTGCATATCCTCAAGAAGGTGGATAAATGTTGGTGTGGGTCTTCAAGTGATCCTCCACCAAAAGAGCAATTGTTCTGAACCAAAGTGATGAGTTGTGGCTTAAGTTCAAAATTGTTTGCATTGACATTTGGAGCCAAGATGCTGCTTCCACAATGTCTAGGATTGGCAAAGGTATAGGAAGCCAAAACTCTCCTCTGAGGTGGGTTTTCATTGTTGTTCTCTGCTCCTCCTGGTGGATTAGTTGAATGTTCTTCCATCTCATGAAATTCTTCTTCTGATTCCTCTTCTCCAACAATATTTTTCCCTCTTTCAGCTCTCCTTAACCTCCTGAGGGTCCTCTCATCTTGTTCATGAAAATTTAGTGTGGTTCTTCTTGTACCTGACATACAAGCATAACATGAGAGATGCACACACCAATGATACTTCAATCTACTGCTAAATTGAAGTTTAGTTAGTTTAAGCAAATAAACAAACAGTTAGTGGGTTAATCAAAAATAAAGAAAAAGTGCTTGATCTAAATTACCACCTCACTTAATCATTGTCAATCTAATCAATCCCCGGCAACGGCGCCAAAAACTTGATGGGTAAATTTTGGTTGAGACAAGAATCTCTTCCAAAACAACACCAATCTAACCGGCAAGTGCACCGGGTCGCATCAAGTAATAAAACTCACGGGTGTGAGGTCGATCCCACAGGGATTGAAGGATTGAGCAATTTTAGTTTAGTGGTTGATTTAGTCAAGCGAATCAAGATTTGGTTGATTGATGGGTAACTTGCAGAATTTAAATTGCATTGAAAGTAAAGAGAACAAGAAATAAATTGCTGAATCTTAAAGAGCAAGAAAATAAATGGCAGAAACTTAAAGACAAGTAATGTAAATTGCAAGAATCTTAAATGACAAGAAATGTAAATAACTTGAAATGTAAAGGGGATTGGGACTTGGATTTGCAGAAATTAAACAAAGGAAAAGTAAATTGCATCAACAGAAGAGTAAATGGGAATTGGGATTGAATTGAATTCAACAGACAAGTAAATGAACAAGTAAAGCAAGAAACAGGAATTGAAAAGATGAATCAAGATCTCAGGACCCAAGAGACTAGAAAACCAAGTCTAGATCTCAATGCCTTCCTAGATCCAACAAGAACAATAGCAAAGGAATTGGAAATTGTAAAGAGATTAGATGAAGAAGCAATGAACCGAATTGGAAATTAGATTGCAGTGAAAATCAACAGAGAGATCTAAGGTGAGATTGAAACAGAATTCCTTCAATTCTCTAACCCAAGATCCAAGACAAGTGTAATTGAAATTGAAAGCAATTAAACTCAGAAAATAAAGATCATTCAAGCTCCCCAAAACCAAAAGTAAACTCTCTGAAAACTCAAAAAGGAAGCTCCCTGAATAATTAATTCTAGCCTATTTATACACTTTCTTCAATTGATCTTCAAGCCTTGAGTTGGGCCTTTGCTCTTGGTGGAATTGGGTTGAAAGAGGCCTTGGTTGATTGCTCTTGAAGTTTGGAGAGAACCCAAGTGAATCAATTGAACCGGATGTGAGTTTTGCAAAGTTGGGTTTTAAAGTTAGCCTCAAAGTTAGGGGGCTAACTTTGAGGCCAACTTTTTCTAGCAGCAAACCCAACTTGCTGCACTTCACGTTGGTGCCAACGTTAGGGGGCTAACTTTGACCCTAACGTTGGCCTTGCTTTATGTTGGAGTGGCGCCAACGTTAGCCTCCAAGTTAGGGGGCTAACGTTGGCGCAAACGTTGCAGCCCCTGGAGAACAATTCAAATGCCAACGTTAGCCTCCAAGTTAGGGGGCTAACGTTGGCGCAAACTTGGCACACCCTGGGAGCATATTCAAATGCCAACGTTAGCCTCCAAGTTAGGGGGCTAACGTTGGCGCAAACTTGGCACACCCTGGGAGCACATTTTCAAGCCAACATTAGCCTCCAAGTTAGGGGCTAACGTTGGCGCAAACGTTGGCATCCCTGGGAGGAATTTCAATCTCCAACGTTAGCCTCCAAGTTAGGGGGCTAACGTTGGGGCTAACTTTTCATGCAAAAGTTTGTGCCAACGTTTGGGGGCTAACTTCAACTCCAACTTCATTTATTCCTGGTTCAATTTCACTTGATTCAATGGCTCCTCTTAGCTTCTAGCCATTCCTTCTCACTTCAACTCTTTTCCAAGCTTTCTTCACCTATCATAAATCAACCAAACACATCAAAGCTATGCTCAAAATCATGAGATGATCATTACATCCTAATATGCACCAATTATGGCATCAAACCTCATGAAAAGCATTAATTCACATATGGTTGATTCAATCAAAGGAAGCATGAAAATCTACCTAAATTGCTTGCTTAAGCCTTAAGAAAGTGCATAATTCAAGTGAAAACAAAAGAAAAAGACTAGTAAAACTAGGCTAAGATGACTTGTCATCAGATATTTCTGAAAAATTTTATTTTTCAACTTTTTGGTAAAAGGATTATTTTTTTTAGTTTCAAAATTTAAAAATAAAAATTTTTCATCTTTTTTCTTGTCCTCGTAATATTTCTTGACTTTACTTTATTTTTCTATTTAAATAAAAATTTAATTTTTAAATTTAAAAATTCAAAAAAATAAGAAATTGTCTTTTGAAATCCTAAATTTTTTTCAACAATATTTTTTTATTCATCGGATAGTGCTATTTTTTAAAAATATAGAATAAATTAGTTTTAAAATTTTAAACTTTTTAAATTTTTGTTGATTGGATATTTCTAAAAATTTTATTTTTCAACTTTTTGGTAAAAAGATTATTTTTTTAGTTTCAAAATTTAAAAATAAAAAGTTCTCATCTTTTTTTCTTGTTTCGTAATATTTCTTGACTTTATTTTATTTTTCTATTTTAAATAAAAATTTAATTTTTAAATTTAAAAATTCAGAAAAATAAAAAATCTTGTCTTTTGAAATCCTAATTTTTTTTCAAGAATATTTTTTTATTCACCGGATAGTGCTATTTTTTCACAAATGTAGAATAAATTAGTTTTAAAAATTTAAACTTTTTAAATTTTTGTTGATTGGATATTTTTGAAAATCTTTATTTTTCAACTTTTTGGTAAAAAGATTATTTTTTTAGTTTCAAAATTTAAAAATAAAAAGTTCTCATCTTTTTTTCTTGTCTTCGTAATATTTCTTGACTTTATTTTATTTTTCTATTTTAAATAAAAATTTAATTTTTAAATTTAAAAATTCAGAAAAATAAAAATCTTGTCTTTTGAAATCCTAATTTTTTTTCAAGAATATTTTTTTATTCACCGGATAGTGCTATTTTTTCACAAATGTAGAATAAATTAGTTTTAAAAATTTAAACTTTTTAAATTTTTGTTGATTGGATATTTTGAAAATTTTATTTTTCAACTTTTTGGTAAAAAGATTATTTTTTTAGTTTCAAAATTTAAAAATAAAAAGTTTCATCTTTTTTTCTTGTGTTCGTAATATTTCTTGACTTTATTTTATTTTTCTATTTTAAAAAAAATTTAATTTTTAAATTTAAAAATTCAAAAAATAAAAAATCTTGTCTTTTGAAATCCTAATTTTTTTTCAAGAATATTTTTTTATTCACCGGATAGTGCTATTTTTTCACAAATGTAGAATAAATTAGTTTTAAAAATTTAAACTTTTTAAATTTTTGTTGATTGGATATTTTTGAAAATCTTTATTTTTCAACTTTTTGGTAAAAAGATTATTTTTTTAGTTTCAAAATTTAAAAATAAAAAGTTCTCATCTTTTTTTCTTGTCTTCGTAATATTTCTTGACTTTATTTTATTTTTCTATTTTAAATAAAAATTTAATTTTTAAATTTAAAAATTCAGAAAAATAAAAATTTGTCTTTTGAAATCCTAATTTTTTTTCAAGAATATTTTTTTATTCACCGGATAGTGCTATTTTTTCACAAATTAGAATAAATTAGTTTTAAAAATTTAAACTTTTTAAATTTTTGTTGATTGGATATTTTTGAAAATTTTATTTTTCAACTTTTTGGTAAAAAGATTATTTTTTTAGTTTCAAAATTTAAAAATAAAAATTCTCATCTTTTTTTCTTGTGTTCGTAATATTTCTTGACTTTATTTTATTTTTCTATTTTAAATAAAAATTTAATTTTTAAATTTAAAAATTCAAAAAAATAAAAATCTTGTCTTTTGAAATCCTAATTTTTTTTCAAGAATATTTTTTTATTCACCGGATAGTGCTATTTTTTCACAAATGTAGAATAAATTAGTTTTAAAAATTTAAACTTTTTAAATTTTTGTTGATTGGATATTTTTGAAAATTTTATTTTTCAACTTTTTGGTAAAAAGATTATTTTTTTAGTTTCAAAATTTAAAAATAAAAAGTTTCATCTTTTTTTCTTGTTTCGTAATATTTCTTGACTTTATTTTATTTTTCTATTTAAATAAAAATTTAATTTTTAAATTTAAAAATTCAAAAAATAAAAATTTGTCTTTTGAAATCCTAATTTTTTTTCAAGAATATTTTTTTATTCACCGGATAGTGCTATTTTTTCACAAATTAGAATAAATTAGTTTTAAAAATTTAAACTTTTTAAATTTTTGTTGATTGGATATTTTTGAAAATCTTTATTTTTCAACTTTTTGGTAAAAAGATTATTTTTTTAGTTTCAAAATTTAAAAATAAAAAGTTCTCATCTTTTTTTCTTGTGTTCGTAATATTTCTTGACTTTATTTTATTTTTCTATTTAAAAAAAATTTAATTTTTAAATTTAAAAATTCAAAAAATAAAAAATTTGTCTTTTGAAATCCTAATTTTTTTTCAAGAATATTTTTTTATTCACCGGATAGTGCTATTTTTTCACAAATTAGAATAAATTAGTTTTAAAAATTTAAACTTTTTAAATTTTTGTTGATTGGATATTTTTGAAAATTTTATTTTTCAACTTTTTGGTAAAAAGATTATTTTTTTAGTTTCAAAATTTAAAAATAAAAATTTTCATCTTTTTTTCTTGTGTTCGTAATATTTCTTGACTTTATTTTATTTTTCTATTTTAAATAAAAATTTAATTTTTAAATTTAAAAATTCAGAAAAATAAAAAATTGTCTTTTGAAATCCTAATTTTTTTTCAAGAATATTTTTTTATTCACCGGATAGTGCTATTTTTTCACAAATGTAGAATAAATTAGTTTTAAAAATTTAAACTTTTTAAATTTTTGTTGATTGGATATTTTTGAAAATCTTTATTTTTCAACTTTTTGGTAAAAAGATTATTTTTTTAGTTTCAAAATTTAAAAATAAAAAGTTTCATCTTTTTTTCTTGTTTCGTAATATTTCTTGACTTTATTTTATTTTTCTATTTAAATAAAAATTTAATTTTTAAATTTAAAAATTCAAAAAATAAAAAATTGTCTTTTGAAATCCTAATTTTTTTTCAAGAATATTTTTTTATTCACCGGATAGTGCTATTTTTTCACAAATTAGAATAAATTAGTTTTAAAAATTTAAACTTTTTAAATTTTTGTTGATTGGATATTTTTGAAAATTTTATTTTTCAACTTTTTGGTAAAAAGATTATTTTTTTAGTTTCAAAATTTAAAAATAAAAATTTCATCTTTTTTTCTTGTCTTCGTAATATTTCTTGACTTTACTTTATTTTTCTATTTAAATAAAAATTTAATTTTTAAATTTAAAAATTCAGAAAAATAAAAATCTTGTCTTTTGAAATCCTAATTTTTTTTCAAGAATATTTTTTTATTCACCGGATAGTGCTATTTTTTCACAAATTTAGAATAAATTAGTTTTAAAAATTTAAACTTTTTAAATTTTTGTTGATTGGATATTTTTGAAAATTTTATTTTTCAACTTTTTGGTAAAAAGATTATTTTTTTAGTTTCAAAATTTAAAAATAAAAATTCTCATCTTTTTTTCTTGTGTTCGTAATATTTCTTGACTTTATTTTATTTTTCTATTTAAATAAAAATTTAATTTTTAAATTTAAAAATTCAAAAAATAAAAAATTGTCTTTTGAAATCCTAATTTTTTTTCAAGAATATTTTTTTATTCACCGGATAGTGCTATTTTTTCACAAATGTAGAATAAATTAGTTTTAAAATTTAAACTTTTTAAATTTTTGTTGATTGGATATTTTTGAAAATTTTATTTTTCAACTTTTTGGTAAAAAGATTATTTTTTTAGTTTCAAAATTTAAAAATAAAAATTTTCATCTTTTTTTCTTGTGTTCGTAATATTTCTTGACTTTATTTTATTTTTCTATTTAAATAAAAATTTAATTTTTAAATTTAAAAATTCAAAAAATAAAAATTTGTCTTTTGAAATCCTAATTTTTTTTCAAGAATATTTTTTTATTCACCGGATAGTGCTATTTTTTCACAAATTTAGAATAAATTAGTTTTAAAAATTTAAACTTTTTAAATTTTTGTTGATTGGATATTTTTGAAAATCTTTATTTTTCAACTTTTTGGTAAAAAGATTATTTTTTTAGTTTCAAAATTTAAAAATAAAAATTTTCATCTTTTTTTCTTGTCTTCGTAATATTTCTTGACTTTATTTTATTTTTCTATTTAAATAAAAATTTAATTTTTAAATTTAAAAATTCAAAAAATAAAAAATTGTCTTTTGAAATCCTAAATTTTTTTTCAAGAATATTTTTTTATTCACCGGATAGTGCTATTTTTTCACAAATTTAGAATAAATTAGTTTTAAAATTTAAACTTTTTAAATTTTTGTTGATTGGATATTTTTGAAAATCTTTATTTTTCAACTTTTTGGTAAAAAGATTATTTTTTTAGTTTCAAAATTTAAAAATAAAAAGTTTCATCTTTTTTTCTTGTTTCGTAATATTTCTTGACTTTATTTTATTTTTCTATTTAAATAAAAATTTAATTTTTAAATTTAAAAATTCAGAAAAATAAAAATTTGTCTTTTGAAATCCTAATTTTTTTTCAAGAATATTTTTTTATTCACCGGATAGTGCTATTTTTTCACAAATTAGAATAAATTAGTTTTAAAAATTTAAACTTTTTAAATTTTTGTTGATTGGATATTTTTGAAAATCTTTATTTTTCAACTTTTTGGTAAAAAGATTATTTTTTTAGTTTCAAAATTTAAAAATAAAAATTTCATCTTTTTTTCTTGTTTCGTAATATTTCTTGACTTTATTTTATTTTTCTATTTAAAAAAAATTTAATTTTTAAATTTAAAAATTCAAAAAATAAAAATTTGTCTTTTGAAATCCTAATTTTTTTTCAAGAATATTTTTTTATTCACCGGATAGTGCTATTTTTTCACAAATTAGAATAAATTAGTTTTAAAAATTTAAACTTTTTAAATTTTTGTTGATTGGATATTTTTGAAAATCTTTATTTTTCAACTTTTTGGTAAAAAGATTATTTTTTTAGTTTCAAAATTTAAAAATAAAAATTTTCATCTTTTTTTCTTGTCTTCGTAATATTTCTTGACTTTATTTTATTTTTCTATTTTAAAAAAAATTTAATTTTTAAATTTAAAAATTCAAAAAATAAAAAATTGTCTTTTGAAATCCTAATTTTTTTTCAAGAATATTTTTTTATTCACCGGATAGTGCTATTTTTTCACAAATTTAGAATAAATTAGTTTTAAAATTTAAACTTTTTAAATTTTTGTTGATTGGATATTTTGAAAATTTTATTTTTCAACTTTTTGGTAAAAAGATTATTTTTTTAGTTTCAAAATTTAAAAATAAAAATTTCATCTTTTTTTCTTGTTTCGTAATATTTCTTGACTTTATTTTATTTTTCTATTTAAAAAAAATTTAATTTTTAAATTTAAAAATTCAAAAAATAAAAAATTGTCTTTTGAAATCCTAATTTTTTTCAAGAATATTTTTTTATTCACCGGATAGTGCTATTTTTTCACAAATTTAGAATAAATTAGTTTTAAAAATTTAAACTTTTTAAATTTTTGTTGATTGGATATTTTTGAAAATTTTATTTTTCAACTTTTTGGTAAAAAGATTATTTTTTTAGTTTCAAAATTTAAAAATAAAAATTTTCATCTTTTTTTCTTGTGTTCGTAATATTTCTTGACTTTACTTTATTTTTCTATTTAAATAAAAATTTAATTTTTAAATTTAAAAATTCAAAAAATAAAAAATTGTCTTTTGAAATCCTAAATTTTTTTTCAAGAATATTTTTTTATTCACCGGATAGTGCTATTTTTTCACAAATTTAGAATAAATTAGTTTTAAAATTTAAACTTTTTAAATTTTTGTTGATTGGATATTTTTGAAAATCTTTATTTTTCAACTTTTTGGTAAAAAGATTATTTTTTTAGTTTCAAAATTTAAAAATAAAAATTTTCATCTTTTTTTCTTGTGTTCGTAATATTTCTTGACTTTATTTTATTTTTCTATTTAAATAAAAATTTAATTTTTAAATTTAAAAATTCAAAAAATAAAAATTGTCTTTTGAAATCCTAATTTTTTTCAAGAATATTTTTTTATTCACCGGATAGTGCTATTTTTTCACAAATTAGAATAAATTAGTTTTAAAAATTTAAACTTTTTAAATTTTTGTTGATTGGATATTTTTGAAAATCTTTATTTTTCAACTTTTTGGTAAAAAGATTATTTTTTTAGTTTCAAAATTTAAAAATAAAAATTTTCATCTTTTTTTCTTGTCTTCGTAATATTTCTTGACTTTACTTTATTTTTCTATTTAAATAAAAATTTAATTTTTAAATTTAAAAATTCAAAAAATAAAAATTTGTCTTTTGAAATCCTAATTTTTTTTTCAAGAATATTTTTTTATTCACCGGATAGTGCTATTTTTTCACAAATTAGAATAAATTAGTTTTAAAAATTTAAACTTTTTAAATTTTTGTTGATTGGATATTTTTGAAAATCTTTATTTTTCAACTTTTTGGTAAAAAGATTATTTTTTTAGTTTCAAAATTTAAAAATAAAAAGTTTCATCTTTTTTTCTTGTCTTCGTAATATTTCTTGACTTTATTTTATTTTTCTATTTAAATAAAAATTTAATTTTTAAATTTAAAAATTCAGAAAAATAAAAAATTTGTCTTTTGAAATCCTAATTTTTTTTCAAGAATATTTTTTTATTCACCGGATAGTGCTATTTTTTCACAAATTTAGAATAAATTAGTTTTAAAATTTAAACTTTTTAAATTTTTGTTGATTGGATATTTTTGAAAATTTTATTTTTCAACTTTTTGGTAAAAAGATTATTTTTTTAGTTTCAAAATTTAAAAATAAAAAGTTTTCATCTTTTTTTCTTGTGTTCGTAATATTTCTTGACTTTACTTTATTTTTCTATTTTAAAAAAAATTTAATTTTTAAATTTAAAAATTCAAAAAATAAAAAATTGTCTTTTGAAATCCTAAATTTTTTTTCAAGAATATTTTTTTATTCACCGGATAGTGCTATTTTTTCACAAATTTAGAATAAATTAGTTTTAAAATTTTAAACTTTTTAAATTTTTGTTGATTGGATATTTTGAAAATTTTATTTTTCAACTTTTTGGTAAAAAGATTATTTTTTTAGTTTCAAAATTTAAAAATAAAAATTTTCATCTTTTTTTCTTGTCTTCGTAATATTTCTTGACTTTATTTTATTTTTCTATTTAAATAAAAATTTAATTTTTAAATTTAAAAATTCAAAAAAATAAAAATTGTCTTTTGAAATCCTAAATTTTTTTTCAAGAATATTTTTTTATTCACCGGATAGTGCTATTTTTT